>NC_066319.1:0-65000 GCF_022539315.1 Serinus canaria
CGAATAATTAAGATACGTTTTGCACAAGGAATTTTTAAAATCTTTGTTAGAGTTAAGAAAGTTAAGGACATAGGTCTTTTTTCTTCCCTTATGAATATTGCAATGAAATAGTTAAATAAAGACCAACTCTTTATTTTTATTTTGAACCCAAAGAGATCATTCCCATACAGTAATACATTTTTTGGACCAATATTTGCCATTCTGATGTAAGTTGTCACTTCTTAACAATATGCCTTCTGTGACTATGTTGACAACATTTTCGGTCAAGACCCTAACTGGTCTTAGACACACACAGGGAGAAATTTGCTCAGCCAGTGTCAGTCTTAAGCATGCATCTCAGAAGATCTTTCTATAGCTCGGGAATTTTCCCATGAAAGGGATTCAGTTATGGAAGAGACAATTACCCTGGAGTTTTACATTCTTCTTGAACACTACTTAAGGAACTTAAATCCCATGTCCATTTGGATCTGGCTCTGCACAGAGCTTTGTCATGCCAATCCTTGAAATGCATCTCTAAGAGAATTCACTAGCACAGAATGAATGAGGGTCCAAGGGGTCTGTGGGGCTTGCCAGGTCCAATCCCCCTGCTTCAACCAGGATACCTAGAGCCTGTTGCCCCCGATTATATCTGGGCCTACTTTTAATGTCTTCAATGATCCAGACTCCACTATCTTTCTGGGCAGTCTGTGCCATGGTTCAGTCACCATCACAGTAGAAAATAATTTTGTGATGTTCAGAGGAAATCTCCTGTATTTCAGTGTGTGCCCACTGCCTCTTGTCTTCTCACAGAGCATCACTGAAAAGACATTGGTTCCCTGCTCTTCGCACTATTCCTTCCCATATGTATGTGCTCTGCGATGTAGATAAACATCAAAAACTTTCCTGAAGCCCAGGCAGATGATATTCTCTTCACCTACCAGGCAAGTTGATTCATCAGAGGAGTTTAAAAAGTTGTCAAGCATGAATTTCCCCTGGTAAATCCATGCTGACTACATTATTTTGTCGTCCTTCATGTGCCTGGCAATTCTTTCCAGGAATAGCTACTCCATCACCTTCCTGGGGATAAAAATGAGGCTGGCTGGCTTGCACTTTTCTGAGTCCTCCTAGTTGCCTTTTGTGAAGATGGGTGACATTTGCTTTCATCCAGTCTTTGGGCCCTTTCCTCAGTCACCATGATCCATCAAACATGATCAGGAGTGGTCTCAGAAGAACATCTGCTAACACCCTTGAGACCTGTGCATCCATCTCAACAGGGCCTGCGGACTTAATGGAATATTTACCAATTCAGTGACTATGCCCATAAAAATTTGCATGGGATAATAGGACATATTGACAGGTACCTGAAGAGTGAGTGAAAAGCTATGGAAGCAATCCAAAAGGACAAAGACTAGAGTTCCCTTTGAAGAAAAAGCATCCCATCATGGAGCTGAGCAGCTTTAGATCCAGGTAAGCTTCCTCTCTGAAAGGATGCAGAAGACATGATTTTACCTTATCCAGTAACAAAATGTGTTGACCATTCACTTGCAATAGAAAAAAATCAATGATTTCCAAATGTATTGCCTCCTAACTAGACAATAATGTACTGGCTGGGTATTCCCCTAACAGATGAGAGCACCTGTTTGATATCTCTTATGTGTACAGACTGTTCAAATTAGGTCATTTGAGTGGGGAGTACTGGTCTTTGAACTGTCTTTCTGATGAATTTGGAATATTTACTGAAGCAAGGACCTGAAGAAGAAAACTTCCCGTCCCATCAGCGCACTCTAACACCCATGGCTGTAATGCCATTGTTTCTCACCAACTGAGTCAAGAATTTATGACTACAAAGTGGATCAGCTCCAAAAGGAAAGATAAAGGCTGGATAATATTCTCTCTTGGTAAAGTTATTTATCTCAAATGAAGTGACCAACTTCTAATCCCTCACTGGCCTAAAGCTACAAGGAGGGGGAGATGGACCAGGTTCCTTCCACTGCTGTTCTCTTTGTCACCTCAGTGTTTAATATGGGTATGAAGACATTCAAAAAGATAGTTTTGCTAAATTCATAAAATTCAGTCTTAAAAAATAAAATAATTTAGCAGCTGAAATGAAAATAAAAAATAAAATGCAATTAATTCCATGGAAGATTGATACTATTATTTCTTCATTTTGCATTGGAGGATGTATATTGTATAAGTTTGTCTTGCCTTATTCTACAGGTTTTGTAACTGGCACACTTTTCCTTATGAATGCACTGTCCTTTCCTAAATACTCTCATATGGAGGAACATGCTTCTGATAAGAAGAGCACTAGGATGTCTTTAGTTAACCTTTTATTTTTACTGATGCTAGGTCCTGTGAAATGAATGGTTTTTTAAAATTTAAATGTGCTACTATTGTTCCCACAGGGTAAGCCACAGACTCTTCCTGTCAGAGCTGTCACTAGTCAGCTATTCTCCTCTCTGCCTTTAAGTAGTTGAATGTTCTGGTCTAAAAGTAGCAGCTTCTAGGTAGCCATGCTCTTAGTTGCCAGTGTCATCCTAAATCCAAACATCCTCCTGCAAAGGACTGCTGGTTCTGTAGTCAACTAAGGAAAAAAGCCCCCTCCATTCATGCTTCCTGATTTAAAATATTAGGGTATGGTGTCCCTATACTATTCTCTGCAGTTCAACACTACTTATCTTTGGTGTCTTTCTTAAACTCACTTGCAAGTCATTAATGAGTTAGGTTATTGTGAGAATTGCTTCATTTGAAGATGATTAAAAAGGGTGCGAGAATACTTTTGTGCCTCTGGTATGAGGATAATTTTCAAATCCATACAAACTTCCTGCCAATGCAGAAACCTGCATCCTGTATTATCCTAGCTTGCAATATAAAAATGCGTTCTATTCCCATCCTCAAGAACTGCTGAAACCAGGGGTGGCATCTTTTCTTCCTTTCCTCCTGTTAATGGGCCCATCAATGTCTTGCCATAAGCCTCAGAGATAACTCCATCCAGGAGCCATTGCTGTTTAATGAGTAATCAAGGACCCACAGCATGACTCAGAACGATATCAGCCCATTGTGAGATGCTCTGCACAGGGTGGGGGAGCTAAGCATTCCCACCTGGATATAATCCAGGTTTTGGGACACCACAAGCAGTCTTTTCACTGCATTCCCAGAGGAACGGCCACCCTTACCCACTGGTTTTCCAGAGGATAAACCAGCTACCAGATGGTTTCTACAGAATCACCACTTCAACAAGACAATTTCATCCAAACTGCTACCACCACCCTACGTATTCTGACTCTGTCAGTGGTTTTGCTTTTGTATTCTTGCATGTATTTGGGCTTTGTCCCCTTTTCCTAATAAATTGTATTTCTGACTTGGAGTCTTGCTGCGGTGCCGCATTTCTTCAGCCCGACAAGCTCCTGACACCAACAGTGAGAGTGGGCCGCCCCAAGAAAGCTGTCGAATCCAGGCTGCAGCTGTAGGGCACAGCTGCCCTACAGCATAGGTGGACTGCCTTTGGGATAGGACTGCGCTGAGGGCAGGGACCAGGAACAGAGAGAGGCCTTCTGTATGTTTTCCAGTTTACTCCCTGGAGGGTCAAGGACAGAAAGACACTGACTCAAAGGCATATATCAACTTCTAAATGGGGGGAGGTCCCAGGGGAAGATACAATCTTTAAGCAACTGGGAGAAACTGGGGGTGGAACACAAGGTGGGGAATACAGTGTTTAAACCAACAGGGGACTAGAGGGGAGGAGAATAACTTAAACAAACCAATGGGGTTTTGAAGGGTACAAAATTGATTGGGAAGTTTCTAGAGAAATGGGCAGGCTTGGGGAGGGATTGATGTTCAATGGGAGGAGGAACAGGGAACAAAACGGGCAGGTCTTTGGGGAGATGGACAGCTAGGGCAAAAACCAATAATACAGGGGGGAAAGGAACAATCCATTAATAATAACCTATGCCATAACAGCACAAAATAGGAAGGATTATAAAACAGACTATTGGAACTGCATTACAATAATAAACACACACTGCAACAGAGTGTCTCACTGGTTTTGCTTTCAAACCAGAAGAGGTGCCAACCTGAAAATTTCCCAGCTTCAAAGTTAACTGGCTGCAGTTTTGATTTCCTTCTTAAATATATCACAGAGGCGCTCCCAGCTTCTGTAACTGGCTTAGCAGCATGTCTTTTCTTAGTGCCAAGCAAGGATTCACTTTGCCAGGCGTGGAGGAAGCTTCTAGGGCTTTTCCACAAAAAATCATTTCTGTGGCTGACTTTTTCCCTCCCCACCAAAACCCAAGCCATGCCAAACCAACACCTTAACTAATCTGTAGTACTTAGTATGCATCCAATAATTTCTTTGAAGCAATACTTACCAAACGCACTGAAAAGAAATGAATCAATAATATTGATAAAAATTTTTCCAATTCAATAGAAATATTGAGTCATGAAACTCTGGATTACATAGGTATTTTTTACAATACACAGAAGCTTTTTTCACCTCTATGTAAGAGACTAAATGAGGGATGCAGGACTCCAGGTAGCTCTCCAAAATGCCGTTTATTCCATCCAAGATGTTGCAGCAGTCCAGGGTGGTGGGCGACAGAGCCTGTGCCTACAGCTGTCAGCAACAGCTGCAGGCAGGCCTGGAGACCCTTTGGTTTTGGTTACATTGCATTATATACTTTTCTTTGCTGAGCATCTTAATACAGTAGAACCAATCTATACCTTAACTATTGTCCATAGCCTATCATAACTACTCTAATTACCATATTCATAGTACTATTCTCCAATCACCAAAAGTCAGTACATTACAGTGGAAGCTAGAAGTTTTTACTCAGTATTTTTGCAGTGGAAAATTCGGAGACCTTTTTTTCTGCTTGCCACATCGACAGGCTTGTTTGCCTGTGCTATTTTTCAGCTTGGTAAAAACATCTTCTTTTTTGGGGTGGGTTTATCCTTTGCTCTAAGTCATAAAAGCCCCTTCTAACTAACATACCCTTTGCCTCCTTGGTTATCCAGGAAGACTGGCTCAGCAATTCTTTTCTTCTATATCAAAACTTGCTTCCAACTCAATTCCTTCTTCAGATTTTACATCTAATAATCTTTCTACTAAGCATACATATCTGTCAAACTTTCATCCTTCCCAACACCTAGCAGCTTTAAGGGGGAGTGGGAGAAGAAATTAGCATAGGATGCTGAATGATTAACGGAACTACCTATAATAAAGCAATCTCAATCAGTGTTTTGACAGTTCAGATGAATAAGCATGAACAGGTTTGTACACACCCAAGCCTACAAGACTGTTGGCACAATTTTACATTAACACAAACGCAGAAGTAGTTTGTCTTTGGTCCAAAATACCGAAGGCCTTTCTTCTAAGTTTATAATAAATGCTATGACCCAACCTTCTACTTCCACCACTCCAGCCCAACCACTGCTTATGCTTAGCCTGAGAATTTTTGAAATTGGACCCTATATAATCAGGAAAACTGGTCAACAACAAATATTGTTCAATCTGGCATGGTCTCTTAAATGAGTCAAATTGCTGATGATGCAAAAAAATGTCTCAGAAATTCAGCCCGCCTCTTCGCCTTTTTTGCAGACTTCTTTTGAGGGTTCGACCACCTGGCTGCGAAAACGGAAAGACTGTTTTTTTTTAAACGACAGTCGCTAAGGACGTAACCGGTTTTGTGGGATCAGGTTTGGGAATTCTAAATAGCATTGATTCAGAAGTACTAATGAATAAATTGGCTACCACAAATAGAGATTTGACCGAATTACAACAACCACTGCACTCATCCTTATTGGCTTTGGGAGCACAGCAGTGGTTGCTATCACCATATTACCAACTTGGGAAAAGGTAAATGGAAATGATCACAAATTGGTAACTGATGCACTCGGGGCTACACAAAACAACCTTTCTGTGGCTCTTAGCTGTATCCAGGCTCATCTGGGGATGCAGTCAGTTGCTGCCTCAATTAGAAGAAAAGCTGAAGAAGGCGCTTTTCCTACTGAAATTTGGAAAATAATTTGGGACAGTGCCACTGATTTGAAGGAGAATTCCAATCCTGGTGGAACTTGGTAAATTTTACTTATGACCCCATTACAAACACAGCCACAGCTCTTGTATTAACCATACGCAATGCCTCAGTGCATTTGATATTTCTCTAGCTTTCTGAACAGAGAGAATGGGCCCGTCAAACTGGTGAAAAATGGCAAAATGGTAATTCAGAATCTTGTTTTGTCTGAGAACAAGGCTTCATCTGTGAAAGTAATGCAAGTATAGACTCAAGACACATGTTTGGACACAGAGCAAAATATCTGTCCTTTTGAAATTCATCCTAACCAGACTTCTGAAACAGTCCTTATATATAGGCATGGGTGTGCATGCTTTAGAACTGCTTGTGATATGGTATTGGTAGAAAATGTAGTAGCGGATACTAAAAGTCATTCATATTTTTGTGCTTGTAACTTGACCAAAATTGCAGGAGGTGATATTTCTGAAGAAGCTTCAGTTACCTCCCATTACCTTTTACAATCCAATTACACACCGATTAACAAACTATTACCTACTCCGATTGGGATCAACATTACTTTGTTAAAGCAATTGTTGCTTCATCAGGACTTAATCGAAATATTGGAGAAGACCAAGAAGAATGGACAGAAAACCCTGGTAAGTGTTCATCACAATGTGAAAGAAATACACTGTGTCATAGAGCGAGTAAGAAAAGATGCTGAACACAGGCAGTGGGATACTCTTTTTGGGTGTTCACCTACTGCCACAAGTGTCCTGAACAATATGTGTCATCCCATCATTGTCCTTTTGAGTTTAGTTTGGATTGGGTTTTTTTTAATCAGCAATCTTATTCACTATGAATTGGAGAATGATGAAACGGTTAACAAAATTGACTTCTATAATTAATGCACACAACTTGGCTGATGTCCTTTTCACTGTGGTCATCTCCAAGACTAATGACAGAAGGCGATTATAAATTAGACTATGTGTTTTGAAATAATCTTTAATTTTCTTTTGGGATTATATGAAAATTACTTTTGATTTTTGGTTAAATTTTGAAAAAAAAATTTAAATTAACATTTGTTGATTTGTTTATTGCTCTATCGCCTTTGATTCTTTGTGATTAGTTTTGATCATTTGAAAAAATTCTTTTAGAATAATATTCTCTTAATTACTATTAATTACATTTGTTTCTTGTTTCCCTTCCCCCCCCCCCTTTCCTTTCTTTTCTTCTTCTCTCTCTCTCTCTCTCTCTCTCTCTCTCTCACACAGACCTACTGTCTCCTGTTTCGGGATATGCTACCATCGTACGATGAGTCCTGAAGACTTTGCAACGATACTACAGAACCCTGCCGATGAAGACCCTTGGAAGACTGTGGTGAGTCATGGGTGATGTGAAAGACAGTCTGAAGTTCCCCGCATTTGCCTCACGACGGTCCCCGGACAGACATTGGGACCCTGAGGACCTTGATCGGAATGCTGGCCTGCCGGCATTGGATGAATGCCAGAAATCCTGAGGCCCTTGAGCAGAATTCTGGCTTGCCAAGTGATTGTTATCACCTGTGTCTACAGTGACTGCTTCTAGCAGGGCCTGCCAAGGGGTGACATACCCTATCTGCTTGCACCTGCTTTGCAACAACAGCCCGGGCATTTTCCCACCTCTTGGTCAGGTGAACTTTCTGGGGCAACTTCGGTAGCCACACCATGGAAAATCTTTCATCTGCTCCACTACGGAGATTGAAGCCCCCCTCCCAAGGACTGAGGCTGAGATGCCCATAATTCTGATCCAGGGGTACTGGCCTGACTGAAGCAGGATGCCTGCTAAGTGTTGCCTGCAGATGTGTTCACTGGACCTAGACTGCTTTCCCATAGAAACCAGTCCTGAAACCATGGGTCCCACTCACTGCTGATATTGACTTATCCTGTTGAGAACATGGACTGTCTGTACCCATCTTCAATGCCTTTTTCCCCCTCAGCAATTTCAATAGACTTACTCTTTATTGTATATGCTCCCCCTCAGCCATTTCTAGATCTGTTTCCTGCCTCAGCAATGGACTAGAATAGAACCTTGACCTAACCAGAACTTTGAGATTTCCCAATGTGACTAGGCGAACTCCATTGGGTGGACTGCGAGGACTTTGTCTGTCTACATTTTGCAGCTATAGTCCCTCTCTCTTTCTGCCCCTCTTTTCTATTCTTTCCCTCTCCCTATATTCCTTTAACGCATTTGCTGTGGTCCTTCTATCAAGGTGCATTTGTTTTGATTGATACTGCAATCCCCTTTCCGTGTTGTCTTTTGCACTCCGAGATCAGTTAAGGAACCATCACCACCCCCAGTTCATATCAGTGGATCATGACAATACGTTCTTTCAAGCTGAAATTGGTTCTAGTCGATAGAAGCACACTGGTAGGTAAAAGTAGACTATGAAGATAAGATTCAGAATGTATTTCCCTTGTCTTCCCATTAAACCAAGTGAAGAAAACAGACAGATCTTCAGATAACATGCTATGCGAATTGAAAAGAATCTTATTCGAAGCAACTGAGAGACTCACATCAATGAAATACAGTTCAGACAGATAAAAGAGTCACGTATGATGTGTCGTGGTTTGAGCCTGGCGCAATGCCAGTGCCCCCATGAGAATACCTCTTTCCCTGGTATCTACTGTGAGATGTGATCAGAGACAGAGCAGAACAGGCTCCAACTTAAGAATGAAAGAAAAAAAAACTTTTTTAACCGAAAACTACAAGAAAAACACACAGAACACAGGATGAAAACCTTCCAAATTTCCTCCTCCTCCCCCCACCAAATTTCCAATTCTGTTACCACCCCTTAGATCACCCACTCTGAGGCCATCACCACCCTTTAGATAATCAATTCTCAATTCCTCGAGAAGAGAGGAGTCCCTCTTGCACCACGAACTTCACTAAGGAAACAGTCAAAACTTCTCGTGTTTTTGTGTCACATGTGGCACTGCCCGGAGAACATTTGCCATCGTGACCTCTTCCTTCCATGTCCAGTACTCTCACCACTGCACATGGACCAGACCTGCTTCTAGGGTTTTTCCCTTTAAGGATGCTTTGTCCAGTTCCAAAAAGAGCACAGTCTTTCTCCTTTTGGGACACCTGTCCCCCCCAAATTTCACCCCCTGGGGCTGAGGGGTCTCTTGAACAGAGATCATCTTCTTCTTCGAAGACGGAGGGCACCACCACCACCCTCCTCACCTGTTGTCTCTGTTCACAAACCTTCACATCACTGCACTCTCCTAGCTCTGAGCCATTGCCTCCCCGTAGAATGCAGTCTCTGTGTCGCAGAAACTCAAGTGGTTCTGCCATGGCTATCCAAGAGAAGTCCAGCCAAAGGCCACTCCATCATCTCCTCCCACCTAGGATTCTTCTCAACTTCTCTCAATATCTTTCCCTTGCCCGTTACGTGCCATCCCATTCTATCTCATCAACTACAGGAGGAACCAGCATTTGCAAGGTTTCCATCATCCCAAGAAGGGTTAAAAGTCCCAGGCTCTGCCGGTTTGGTTCATGTACTCCCACGGCTGGCTGCCCTGCCAGGCACCCCCCCCTTCTCCTTCACGCCAGCCGCACTATCACAGGCACAGGCTGCTCTCTCTCTCTCTCTCCCTCCGGGGTGGGGGGGCGAGAGGGGATGGCTGCCTCACAGTGCTCCTCCACCCTTCAGCCCAGGCCTGGCCTACCTCCCTCTGGCTGCATGGCTCCCCTCCCCAGTCCAGCTCGAAGCGGGGCAGGAGAGGGTCTGTTCTATTCCAGGACCAGAACCCAAAGAGAATTTCCCCCGGGAGTTCACAGCTTTTAACCCCCTGTGTTCTCAGAGGCGTATCCATGCCCTCAGTGGACAAACCAGGTGCCAATATTAAAATCTGAACACCATTGGTCTGACCACACCATCCCATAAAAACCTCATTTCCTCTCAAAACACGACATGATGTCAAATCTATACTTTTAATGTTTAAATGAAAGAAGATTTCTTGAAGTACCATCCAATAAAATGAAGATGAATTTGCAGAAGCAATTGAACTTGGTCTCTTTTATAAACACCATTTCCAATTAAACTGAGGATTCAGGAAGGCAACATTGAAATTTAAAGGATGTAGAAACATACAAATACCGAGACTGGCAGTTCATTATCTTTAGCAGTCTCTTTAAGATAAGATTTATTTTTAACTTCCACTTGTGCTAGGTCTGAAGACATTAGGAATGATGCAATATAAAAAAAAACCAAAAAACCTAAAACAACTCTATCAAAAAGCTATGAGAAACCAGAGAAATGATGATTTTTAGGGGTTAAGTAGTCCTTTAAAAGTTGTCTCTGGGAAAAGAGATAAAAAACTGATTGAGATCAAATGACTGTGGAGTATATTCCAAAACTGTCATGAAGAATGTAAGGGGCAAGAACCTGTAATAAAAATACTATGCTGGTGTCGTGGTTTGAAAGGAAATGAAGTTTTTGTGATGGTGTGGGCAAGCCAATCAGTGTTCAGATTTAATATTGGCACCTGGTTTGTCCACTGAGGGCAGGATACGCCTCTGAGAACACAGGGGTTAAAAGCTGTGATCTCCCAGGGGAACCTCCTCTTGGGAGTTCCGCTGAGACTGAGCAGACCCCCCTACCCGGCCGAGCTGGGCAGGGGGGGAGGGGAGCCATGTGGCCGGAGGTAGGCCAGGCCTGGGCCCAAGGGTGGAGGAGAACATTGCAAGGGCTTCGGGCAGCCATCCTCCTTTCCCCCCCCCCCGCCCCGGAGAGAGGGAGAGAGACAGAGACGGTGCCGGTGATAGCGGCCGGCGTGAAGGAGAAGGGGGGGGTGCCCAGCAGGGCAGCCAGGCGTGGGAGTTCATGGAGCAAACCGGCAGAGCCTGGGACTTTTAACCCTTCTGGGGAGGATGGAAACCTTGCAAATGCTGATTCCTCCTGAGGTTGATGAAATTGAGAGGATGTTGAGAAGAATCCTAGGTGGGAGGAGATGATGGAGTGGCCTTTGGCTGGACTTTTCTTGTATAGCCACAGCAGAACCCCCTTGTGTTTCTGTGACACAGAGACTGCATTCTAGGGGGAGGCGATGGCTCAGAGCCAGGAGAGTGCGGTGATGTGGAGGAGTGTGAACAGAGACGACGGGTGAGGAGGGTGGTGGTGGTGCCCTCCGTCTTCGATGAAGAGGAAGAGGAAGATGATCTCTGTTCAAGAGGCCCCTCGGCCCCAGGGGGTGAAATTTGGGGGGGACAGGTGTCCCAAAAGGAGAGGGACTGTGCTCTTTTTGGAACTGGACAAAGTATCCTTAAAGGGAAAAACCCTAGAAGCAGCTCTGATCCATGTGCAGTGGTGAGAGCACTGGACATGGAAGGAAGAAGTCACGATGGCAAAATGTTCTCCGGGCGGTGCCACATGTGACATGGAAACACGAGAAGTTTTGACTGTTTCCTTAGTGAAGTTCGTGGTGCAAGAGGGACTTCTCTCTTCTCGAGGAATTGAGAACTGATTATCTAAAGGGTGGATTTGGTGGTAATGGAATTGGAAATCTAGGTGGGGGGAGGAGGAAGAAATTTGGAAGGTTTTCATCTTGGGTTCTATGTGTTTTGTGTGTTTTCCTTAGTGTTTTCCTTTGTAGTTTTAGGTTAATAAAGTTTTTTTTTCCCTTAAACCTCAAGTTGGAGCCTGCTCTGCTCTGTCTCTGATCACATCTCACAGTGGGTGCCAGGGAAGGAGGTGATCTCGTGGGGGCACTGGCATTGCGCCAGGCTCAAACGATGACAGCTGGGTTCATCTGTTGAAAACATTCCAGAATGGTTGAAATTATGAATCACATCTTGTGGGATTAAAAAAAAAAAAAAGGAAGAAGAAGGAAACATAAGGAAAAAAATATTTTGAACATATTTTCCTATTCCGAGATGGTATAACGTCTTTATTTCATTTTGTTCCTATGACCGGTTAATAGCTTATGAAGTGTTTTGCAATAGAGAGTGAGAGTGTTCACAATAATCATACAATTTGGATGGATCTCTTTTACTTGATATAGCAGCATATATGGTTAAGCACTCCACAATTCAGTCCCCAAAAGTGAGTGAGTGTGGCAGATTTAACCTAACTGCCCAGTCCACCAGAATGCCTAATTATCTTGAAAAATGCTTTGCTGTATCTCATTATCTGGACGTGTGTCTCTAGCTCCACTTTGAGCTTCTTGATCTTTCATCTACAAGAGGAGATCCAATTTAGTTTAGCAAGGATATAGCCTTTCCAAACCATATCTTTTATCTTCTGTATTCTTTCAAGTGCATTTCTACTGCAGGGACCAGTTTGGAAGATCCTAGTTGTTTTGTTTCTCAGATATGTTGCTGCATATAGTATAGGGTCTGTGTTTAAATGATTGTGATGCTAATTCATTATCATATATTCTGCAGGTTTACAGAGTATGCAGCAAAGTTTTCTCTTCTTTTTAGGACATTCTACTCTTTTTATGAGAAATGCTGAAAGTCTGACTTTAGTTGCAAAGGTCACTGAATGACAGATTGCAAAATTGTTAAGTCTAGTAACATCAGGAAAAGTGGGCTGTTGCTGACTGTGTAAATGTCATGTCACTTGCTCTTGGGGGTAAAAGACATGAGCATATACAAAGATGTATGCTCATGCCTTTTACCCCAAGAGCAATTGACACAACATTTATAGCTGCATGGATAGAAAAGAAACAAAGAAGACATTTGTTGTGATTTTTGCACTAAGGAGCAAGAAGAAGCATGAAGCGCTAGTTTCAGTGGCTAAGACAGTATCCTCCTTGGGCCAGTTCTCTTCAACATCTTTTGAACAACCTGGACATGGCACTTGAAGGAATATTAAGCAAGTTTGCCAGAGACACTACATTGGGAGGAGCTGTCAACTAACTCCCTTGAGGGCAGAGAGACCCTGCAGAGAGATCTTGACAAATACAAGAGATGGGCAATTATGGCTGGCAGGGAGTCGATGCACAAATCACGAAAGGGGCGGGACTGCTGTGGAAGGCGTCCCAAGCTGTTGTATTTTCCAGCATCAGTCTCATGACATGGTTATGACAATGGGAAGATGCCAGAAGCTCACGTCCCCAGCAGCAGACAAGGAACTTCATGTTACAACTTACTTAAAAAATTTTTTGACCAATCCCACAAAGCAAAAGCATATTGACAGTAGTTCTCTCCAATCCCTCGAAGCACACATACCTTTGGTTCAAAGAATTCTTACTTCTTTTGAATAAAAGACCTGCTTGTAAGCCTTAAGATACAATGCCCAGAGCTCCATTCTTAAGCTTAGAACTTCCTAACATCTGGCTAGATATACTTCGCTGTAGCTTAGGGAGTTCTTCTGGTCAAACGTTAATACACAGGCCATTGTTCTATTTGTCCTTACTTCTCTACTTCTTCTATCATTTTTCTGCTGACAAACCTTATGACTACTGGCGAGCCCCAATCATAGTTCTGCTGTCTCTGAGGCCTGCCTTTTGCAGCTTTCCCAAAATCCTCTGTTTTTAAAGATTCCCACAGGCAATCCCCAACAATATGGAGTTGAACAACGGCAAGTGCTGGATTCAGCACCTGGGACAGGGCAATCCTGCTGTGTGTGCGTGTCTATAGACAAGGGAGCCAGAGGCTGGAGAGAAGCACTGCAGAAAGGAAGGCAGGGTCCTGGCCAATGGCAAGCTGAATGTGCATCAGCAGTGCCCTAGCAGCCAGGAGAGCCAAGCCTGTCCTGGGCTGCAACAGGCACAGTATCGCCAGCTGTGCAATAGAGGGCATTGTCCTGCTCTGCTCTGCTCTGCTTTGCTCTGCTCTGCTCTGCTCTGCTCTGGGGCAGCCTCACCTTGAGTGCTTGGGGGCAGTTTTGGGTGCCACAATGAAAAAAGACGTGAAGGTATCAGAAAGTTCTCCAATGAGGTTTACAAGGACAGAGCTGGAGGAAATGACATGCAGCTGAGCCAGGGGAGGGTATCAGGAAAAAGTTTTTTAACCAGAGGATGGCTGGGCACTGGAAGAATCTCTCCAGGGAGTGGTCACAGCATCACGCCTATCTTGAGTTCAAGAAGCTTTTGGACATTGCTCTCAGGCATCGGGTGTGATTCTCAAGGAAGGTCCCATGCAGGGCCAGAAGTTGGACTTGATGCTTCTGACAGGCTCTTTCCAATTCAACTGATTCTACGACTCTATGGTTCGGTCCTGGGCACTCAAAGTGTATTGCTTGGTCTCACCAGATTTTGACCTGCTCTTGTTGGTCAGAATTTGTCACATCTGCCTAATGATATTTACCACAAAAGACAAAGTGCCTTTTCTCATATTTCTCAAGAAAGTTGAACATGCAGCCTAGAATCCTAAAATAGTCTTTTCCTTGAAACAACACTGTCTCCTGCCCGGTATTCTTTCCAGATCTGAAGGAGAAAGAAGGCAAAATGAGGGGATGTATTACAATGAAGCACTGTCAATTTTCCAGACCTTAGGCAGGCTATTTGTGCTTCCACTATTCTTTTCTACAAAATCATGGTTTTGTATGGCATGTAATTTTCTAGCAAGACACATTTTTGCAACTGAGCCCATCAGTCTCTGTGAGAATATATTGTCAAAAGCACAACCCATATGAATAGGCAGTGGCAATTGAGGGAAAAAAAGAGTATGGGAAGCAGCTCCGTGATACTAAAGAGAGACAAGGAGGAGGAGGTGCTCCAGTTGATAGAGCAGAGAATCCCCCGCAGTCCCTGGAGGACATCCTAGTGAAGCAGGTTGTCTCCCAGGAGTCCCTAAAGAACCATGAAAGAACACATACCTACACTGAAGCTCGTGGAGGGCTCCATGCCACAGCCGGTGAAAGTGCCTTGAAGGAAGCTGCAACTTGCAGAGGAAGGGCCAGAAAACCATCCTTGACCTCTTCTTTAGTGGAAGAGTATGAGCAAATGTTAAACAGCTGCTAATTCTAATCTATCCTCTTTCCTGTTATTGTCATAAGTAAGTAAGATAATACAAGAATTAGAAGCCTAAATTCTTTTGCTTGAGGCTCCCTTTCGCTCTGACACACCCTTAAAATTTAGTTTGATATGAAATAAAATTCATGATAAAGTTCTTAAGGCTTGATGGTTATTCTTTTCAGAAAATAGGGAGTGCAAATAACTCTTGTCACTGTCATTTTTTTCATAGAACTAAAAATGTTAAATTACTGTTTTCTAAGGACTTATGGAAATCAATTGGTAGAGGTGGTGAGAGTGAAGAGTATAATTAAGCTGAAAAGAGAATATCATGTAGCTACCTCAGCCGCGTTATATGCAGTTTTTTACCAGGAACTCTAAACTTTTAAAAAAACTTAGGACACAATAGTTATCTCTGGGAATATTTTAGCATGGATAATACATTCATCTTTAAATAGCTCTGTTTTACAGTTAGGACTAACGTTTTAAATTATATTTGAAAAGAAATATTTGTGATTCAGATAATTTCTATTTTGCAGCATTTCATTTGTTGACAGTTTGTGCTGCCTCCTGAGGGCAGGAAAATAGTCTTTGAACCAATACTGAAACAAACTAGATGGAAAAATTCATTTTCCTCATTCTTTTCTGTCTATTCTAAGAGGCACAACAGCAAAACCACTGCTATAAGTCTGAGTTGCCCTACGACTCATGGATGACAAGCCTGTAGTGACTAGTCTATCATCTGCACACATTTCTGATGCTGGTTGCTAACGGTTGTGCAGAAAGATCTGTAAACTATTTTCACGGAAAGACATTCCTGAATTGCTTCACTTCTCTCTGAAGCAGAGAACTAAGCTGGCACTCTATTTCTGAGCTCTTGCTGTGCTTGCCCCCAAACCCATTTCCTTCAAATGCATTTTACTTTCAACCAAAGCACTTCATTACTTCATGATGTAATCTCTTCTTAATATTCGGGGGATTGTTTTAAAACTGTAAGAACATATTCTACTAAGCAGGTAGAACATCTGTCTTAAGTAGTAGACATCACTTGGCTTTGGTTCATGCATCATAACATCTGCAAGGAATGTCATTTACAATCAATAGATGGGTTGGGGTAGCAGGACACAGGTTTAGGGATCTTTCTCCAATTCATTTTGCTTTAAAATTTGGCTCCTATAATTTCAAGCATGTCTTTATTAAAACAATCAGCTATTTATTACCTGTAGCACAATGAAGAACAATCAACAGTAGTTGAGCATCCTTCAACAATTCTAAGAAGAATGGTGTGAGCCTGCAGCGTAGTTCAGGGAGTCATCAAGCCAGAGTCCTCCAGGCATCTTCTCAGCCTGGAGAAGAGCGGACTCTGAGCAAATGTTCCAGCAGTCCTCCAGTATCTGAAGGCAGCCTAACAGAAGGAGGCAGATGAGCTACACAAGGGCATGGAGCGATAGGAAAAGTGTTGATGGCTTTAAAACCGAAGAGTATATGTTCCCTGGGATGGGAAGTAAATGCAAGAAACCCACGCACAGGAGGGTGTGAGACACTGCTGGGGACCCCCAATTACCTGGAAGTGTTAGGGCCAGTGGAATGGGTCTTTGAACTAAGGCAGTCTAGTGGAAGGTGTCGCGGCCAATGGACATGGGGGTGTGAATTTAGGTGAACTTTAAGGCCCTTCCAATCCAAATGATTCTATTGTTCTATGGTAATTTCATTATGTTCAGTAGCAGGTGAAGTAGTTTAAGATAGAAATAACAGGGACTATGATTCTGAGAAGAAGACAAAGTACAGTGGTGAGGGAAGGGGAGGGGAGGGAGGGAGGGAGAGGGAGGGAGGCGGGAGGAGGGAGGGAGGGAGGGAGGGGAGGGAGGAGGGCGGGAGGGGAGGGAGGGAGGAGGGAGGGAGGGAGGAGGGAGGAGGGAGGGAGGGAGGGAGGCAGGCGAGGAATGAGGAAGGGAGGAAGCAAGGAGGAAGGCAAGGAGGAAGACAGGAAGGAAGGAAGGAAGAGGCAAGGAAGAGAAGGAAGGAAGGAAGGAAGGAAGATGAAGGAAGGAAGGAGGGAAGGAGGAAGGAAGGAATGCGGAAGGAAGGAGAGGAAGGAAGGAGAGAAGGAAGGAAGTGAAGGGCAAGAAGGGGAAGGAAGGAAGGAAGGAAGGACGGAAGAAGAAGGAAGGCTTACCGTACTGCCGCATGGGAAGTAAGGAGGAGGAAGAAGGGAAGGAATGACAGGGGAAAGGAAAGGCGAAGGAGCGAAGGAGAAAGGCGAAGGCGAAAGGAAGGAAGGAAAGGCAGGAAAGGCAAAGGAAACGTGAACGGCAAGGAAAGGGACACGGACAAGGGTGGAACGGAAAGGGAAAGAAAGGACAAGGGAAACGGAACGGAAAGGAAAGGAAAGGGAAAGGAAAGAGGGAAGGGAAAGGTAAAACGGAAAGGAAGGGAAAGGAAAAAGGAGGAAAGGGGGAACAGGGAAAGGAAAGTAGGAAAGTACCGCACTTACAGTCCCGTCACGACCTTCAGGAAATTCCCTTCCTTCCCTTTCCATGTCAGTACCTCCGTACCTCCCTTCCCTTCCCTTCCCTTCTTTTCCTCCCTCTCTCCACTGTGATTTCAATTTGTAAAATGTGAAGTAGCTTCAGTAATTTACTCTTACCTCATATCATTTTGAAGCTTAGAAATGGATCAAGAAGAAAATTGTGTGAAGACAGAGCATTTAAAAAGGATTTTAACATGAGATTTAGTTATTGAAAAATCAAAAAGACAACATTGAAACGTTGCAATGGATGATTTTTAGGGATTTTCTTCGTATTTCTGTGATAACAATTATGATCTCAATTTTTTCACCTTCTAAAAATACATTTTGAAAAAGACTACTTTGAATAAGAAAAATATTTCCAAAACAAGGAAATTGATTGATGTAGATGAAAATATCATCTTTAAAATAGTCATCATCTACTCCAAAGGATTCTCCTCACACAGTAAGCTCTATGGAGATTTCTATTCTCAAACATACACAGAAGAATTTTCCAACTGACTAGAAAATCTGTAAAAACAAATCAACCTTTGAAAAGAAAGATCAATAAAGAGCAGGAAATTATATGCATCCACCTTTACGATATGTTGGTTACTAAATATTGCCTCTGGTTTGTGGGTGAGTACACTTCCCATTCACACACACAGATACACCTCCCCCCCGCACACAAATGTGTGATATTGGGTCTCAAAGAAGGATTATCTTCTTTCTATTCAATAGGCATTGCTTCTCAAAGTCAAGGCGTATTCTTCCTGGATCTATTACTGGGATTTATTGCCTACAAGGCAATGTGCCTAGGTTATTCGGAAGGGGGAGGAGGGCGCAGGGGGCAAGGCAAATTGAAAACACTTGCAGCTCCACTACGAAAGACGAATACTTCTTGAATCTGAAGCACAAGCAAAGTATGAGGTCATAATCGAGGGAAATTTTCTATGCTGGCACAGTTTCTTCTTGCGAGACGTGGAAAAGTTTTTCGCTTGGATGCTGGGGAGAAGAGACGCAGAAGGCGGGCATACGCAGCTCTCCGAAGGTAAGCGCTGGTCCCGGGCGTCTTTTGGCAAAAGCCGCTCCCCAGAGCTCACTGCCCCAGCACAATGCTCTTTGCACGAAGAAGCTGCTTGTTCGCCTCCGGGAGACAGAGAGCGCGACAGATGCTGAGACGCGAAGTACGAAGCCACACAGCAGTGGGATTTCCTGTGCAGTTTTCAAACTGAGAGAAGGCAGCAACTAATCACTCTCCTTCCTTTTAAGCACACATTACCATTCCTAGGGAAGTTGGTTTTGGACCACTTTCCTGTGCTTCCTGTTAGTCATTATGCACTCCTCCGTGGCAAAACTTACGCTTTCTTTTCTCCTCCGAGGTGGTAAGAACCTGACTACCTTCTAGGGCAAGATCGAAGGACGTTTGCTGTGCTGGCACAGTTTCTTTTTGGGAGACGAAGTGGAAAAGCATTTTGCTAGGACCCTGGCGAGAAGAGACGCAGATGACGGAGATCTGCAGCTCTTCGAAGGTAAGCGCCGGTCCTGGGTGTCTTTCGGCACAATGGCTCTGTGCGTGAAGAAGCTGCTTCTTTGCCTCCAGGAGCACTGAAAGAATAAGCCTGAGCTTTAGACATGATTGCCACTATTGTGTAGACGTTTTCACGTTCCAGCAGTAATAAGACTGTCATTCCTTACGCCCAGTGTTACTGCTTATCAAGCTTTGGCTTCCAATAATTGGGATGCTGGATGGTCAGACAACTAAATGTACTGTCTTATCTTTTAAATCAGGTACTCATTGACGTAGATACTATTAGACATGGTACACTGGAAAACAGAACTGCTATAGATGTATTGTCATTAACACATGGGCAGGAGAGTAAGGAATTTGAAGGAATGTGTTGTATGAACCTTTTTGACCATTCTGCAACCATTCCTACAAAACTCAAACAACTGCAAGATAACATGAAGAAATGGACTGGGAATGAGTGGGGTTTGCATGAATTGTTTGAGGGATGGTAAAGAACTGGATGGTTGAAAGCTCTCGTGAATGGAGCTTTGTTGTTACTAGTAGTCATTCTTTCATTGCTTTGTGTTATTCCATGCATCGTGAAACTAGTGAGCCTCTTGGTAGAAAATACGGTGGAAGGCTCTGGCTGGTGCAAGAAGAAGAAGGGGGAATTTTGGCAATGTATCCGAACCACTTAGACTACAGGGTGCACCAGCCACCCAGCTCGGAACTGTTCTTATCAGAATTTTCTCAGGGCCCTTTGGAATTCATCAAGCTTACTAAGACGTAAGCCATGCTAAAACAAGAGAGGAGAAGCTGAGAAACCAAACTCCAAGACCACAAGAACTCGATAACGGAGGCCAGCAAAGCGCCTGGACTGTAAGGAAACACATCTTCTGAGCAGTGCACGCAGAATGCATGGACAAGACAAAGGCACCAATAAGAATTGCATGACTAGCGTGTGCAGAGAGTCAGAATGTGTAAGTGCATCATGTAAACCATAAACAGCTTCTGCTTAATCCTCTTGGTCCATTGTCCAGGAGTCCTGAATTTCCCATAAGTGATACTAAAAGGGCTCCGATTTTAATGATAGAGTTACTGTCTATAGGATGATTCATGGGAATAGTTCTTTCAAATCCTTCCCTTGCTGACATCAGTCAGTTTCCTCTTTTCCTGATTGGAAATATAGCCACAGTACTGGTGGCTATAAATTAGTTATGAATATAAGAGAATGAGTTTTAAGGATATGTTTCTAGGAAATAGATTGGTAGTAGCTCCAATTCCATTTTCCTTGTCTAAGAAGAACTCCGATTATTTTTGGACCTTTCATAGATCTCTGACTAGATTAGCGTTTGTCTTTGATTGACCCCATAAATTTTAGGCTACTAAGCTTGACCAATGAATGGAAAGGGGAAAGTCACAGAGCTTAGGTGGTACTTTGTCAGCAACTTCTCAGTAGTAGGGAGATTTCTGTCCTTGAGTTTATTACTTCAGCTAGCAGATTCTGCTCTCGCTAAAAGAAGGTGAGAGGGTTGCTTCCCTAAATGGTCAAAGAGTTCTTCCTGCTATTTGTAATGCTTTTGTATTACTAGAGTTTGTTAGAGAAAGTTGGATGAAACTCCATGCATCTGCTCTTGGGGGAAACAGTATTTAGCCAATAGCATGTCGGCTTTTATCAACCTGAGATTGTCTTAACAGACCAGAGGCTTAAAACACAGTTATTCCTGCTAGTTCAAATTCCATTTTTAGGCTCGACAAACCGAATGGTAAACCTGCATCAGTAGGGAGGGATATTTAATTGGATTTTCTCCTTTTTAGAGAGACGCTAATGAAAAAGTTTCACCAGAATCAGAGCAGGCTGTAAAACAAGAAGAGCATCATGAAAAGAGGCCAATCCTATCCTCTTAGTATTGCTAGCTGTGATTGGACTTCAATGAAATGTGTCAACTCTGTGTTCCTGAGTATCCCATCAGTAATAGGTACTTCAGCTGCTGTACTTCTCTCCTAAAGCTAAGAACAGAATCCCAGATAATCATGATTCCATGGTCACAATTCACCCTGTGATGCTGACAGGTGAAAAAGGAGTGGAAGCTGCCCTGGTAATTTAACTTGAACGGCCTTTCTAAATCAGTGGCCACTGATTTCCTGAAGACTCAAACAGGTCAGTTGCCCCTATTTTTCTTGGGATTCTTTTATTTTTTCCCCATGAGTTCAGCCTCTGCTCTCAAATCCTTTGCTGACATTTAAAGTATCTCGATAGCCTGGAAATGTGTTGTCTTTATTTATCACATCATTATTCCCTTCAAAAGGCTGCTTGCCTCAAGTCTCATTTTTTGCTGATTTTCTGCTAGTTCATTGTCAGATGGCAGAAGGTGTTTTGTAAGAGCAAGTACACAATCCTGTAGTTTGGTTTTCCTTTTATTTGGCCTGTCTAGAAAATGGAATGACTGAACATCTCCGACAGGATTTTCTCTCCCTCTTATGTTTCACTGGAAGGGCAGATACATATCGTCTACCTAAACTCTTGGCACAGAAGAAACTAGTGGTTCGCTGTTGCAAATGGGTAGAACCTTACAAAAGGAAGGCCTTGTAAAACCATAGCTGAGGCCTGTTACTCTGGCTAAGTAGAAAAGGACTATGGGAAAGTGAGACAGCTGAATTAGAGGTAGATCTACAAGTTCTAGAACCATCGTGTGTTCTCAGCATGGTGTATGGCGGTTGGTTGAATTATGTTTGTTGTGGCTTAAAGCTATGCAACTGATAAAGGCCTGACTGCTTCAAAACCTGGCTTTTGCAATAAAGTGGCTCTCCTTTGCACCTGGCTGGGGACTCTGTGTCACTACGGACCAGTTTGCTAAGGAGATGATGAGTAGGAATGTTGCAGAGCTGCTGTGTGCATATTAAAGGAATGGCAGAGAGTGAAGGTGGACATTTCTGGGCTTTAGTACAATGCTGCTGCATTGGTGCCAGTTTAGTCAGTTTTCCATCAGTGGCATTTCTGTCTAGAAGTACACTGCCCAGAGTCTTTCTAGCATTTGATGCCATTTCCTCACTGTCATTTAATACCTTCCTTCAGTTTAAAGGATGATACAATCTTTACATTTTGAAGATCCCTGTTAGGAAACACTATTCCAGAGGAGTCATGCTCCCTTTTCTTTTGCCTCCTTTGTAATTTTGATAGACTCATTTCACATTTCTGCTAATGTCCATAAGAATACTGAGACTACTTAGCAGGGTTGACGCTCTCAGCTGCTTTCCTCTTTCATACTGCTTCATACCAGATGTGACTTAATGGCCTCGTTTTGCAATCAGCATTTTGCTGTGGTTTGCTAAAAACTGGCATGCACTGCCAAGTCACAACTTGTGTGTTGGCATTTCAAGGGCTTTGATGGGCTCCTTTCTGAGGTTGCCATGCACTGGACTTTCACATTCATAAAGACTTCACCTACCATCGGTCGAATTTCAGTATTTAATACTCTTTCCTGGAATTTAGGCAATATAGCAGCAAGTACCAAATTCCCTGCAAGCCCTGTCTTCCCAAAGGACCATTTAAAAAGTTTGCTTTTCCCCTCTGACTAACCTGCCAGTATTTAGAAGGAGAATTTGGTACCTTAAATGAACCTCTTAGAAGGGATCTCATCACAGGCGATATCTCAGGCTTTCTTGAAATACTGGCTCCTTTGGATCCCAATTCCATTCAGAGGGCATTTAAGATTTTTTTTCACTGAAGCCATTAAACAGTGCCTCTTCTCTTATAAAATGTGATGTGCGTGACAAAGACGGATCCCCATGAAAGGTTATACAGATATCAAAGTTCATCGTAAGAATGGTGGCTCCCTCCTGCAGTTCCATTTGTAACCGAGTTGATATTCCAAAGCTAAATATTCCAGACCTGTGAACACCAAAGGAAGTCTTTGACTTTTGCAAGAATTACCCCTAGGAGGATTTGTGGTAATTTTGATTTCTACGGTGTTAGCCCTGTTGCAGAAAAAGTGTAGGTTGTACTCTCTTCTTGTGTACTCTCTTCTTGTGCTCTCATTCCTCCCTCTCTGCTTTGCATGCCCTAGTTATCTACCGGCCTGACTCATTTGGCATCATCTCACAGTGCAAATTCTGCATAGTTTCATGTACTTACAAATGCTAGTTGCCAGGGAGCTTATATAACCATTCAAGGGGTAAAGAATTGTAGGGCTGGGCAACTTCAGGTGCGGAAACTGTAAGTGGTTAAGTCATGCCATATTCAAGTGACAGAGCAAATCAGTTGATACAGAACTTTCAGTTGGACCCCTCTGAGAATAGCAGCATGTACGCAACGACACGGCAATCTTCCAAGCTGTATTCCTGGAAGAGAAAAGGGATACCTTCAATGGTTAAGATGTTTGGCATGAGAAAACAGCAAGAAATGTGCCACAAAATACTTGGGCCAGTTAAGTGCATTTTTCTAGCGAGAATTTTGCAGTTGTTCTTTCTTGTCTGTGCCTTTATTTTTCACAGAAAACAGGGCGTGGGGAGGTTTAATTTTTATTCTTCTTTTGTTTTGTTTTGTTGGCCTCCCTCTTTCTACCTGCAGTTAACAATTTTGTCTTTCTTTATTGGCTTCTCTTCTTTTACTTATAGAAGGTTGCATGAGGTCATCCAATCTTGTCATAAACATTCACATACAGTGGAAAGAAGTAGAAGGTACATTTAAATGGATAAAGCAAACCCAAAAAATAGAGGTTTTTCTGCAGCCTTCTGTGAGAACATTAGGACTCAAGATATCTTTGAACTGAGTTATGCTGTATTGATTTATCTTTTAGTCCACACAATACTATGATTAAAAGTGTTTAGATTATAGTACATAGCCTTTAAAATCATCCAGCCCAATATTTTGGCTAATTTTATCTCTAGAGAGCCCCTGAACAAAAACGATGGCCCTTTTCCCTGGAAACAAAACTCACCTGCCTGGGTTCCTGATGGCAGATTGCTGGAGGCACTTGGCACTGTCAAACCAGCCTGAGATGGCCATGGTGCCTACTTGGGTCTGGGTGGCATCCTGAGCAATGCAGAATTTCAGAAGCTAGCTGGACACTGTGGGCCACAGGTCCCCGAACACCAGCCCTTTTAACTGAATAAAAAACTCACTCACCCGGGTTCCTGGTCACAGATAACAGAAGCCACTGTGCAGTATCGAACTAGCCCAAGGTGCAAGTGGTGTTAGCTTGGGTCTGGGAGGCATCCTGTGCAATGCATGATTTCAGGAGCCAGCCGGCCAATCTAGGCCAAAGCCACCAAACACAAACACCGGCCCTTTTCCCTGGCAAACAAAACTCACCTGCCCAGTGTTACCTCGTTCTCAGGGGTCCCAGGATGAGGGAAGAGACGAGAAAGTTGACTCCATGTATCAGAAGGCTTGATTTATTATTATATGATAGATAATATATTAAAACTATACTAAAAGAATAGAGAGAAGGATTTCACTACAAGTCTAAGCTAAGAATAGAAAAGGAATGTGAAAACAAAGGTCTTCTCAGACCGAGACCGGCCGGACAGGTGATCTGTGATAGGCTCTTAATTGCAAACAGCCAGACGGGGCCAATCACAGACTCCCCCTGTTGCATTCCACAGCAGCAGATAAGAATTGTTTACAGTTTGTTCCTGAGGCCTCTCAGCTCTCAGGAGGGGAAAAATCCTAAGGAAAGGATTTTTCATAAAACATGTCGGTGACATGCCCAGGTTCCTGATGGCAGATTGCAGAAGCCAGTTGGCACTGTCCAACCAGCCCAAGCTGGCACTGGTACCACTTTGGGTCTGTGAGGCATCCTGCTCAATGTGGAATTTCAGGAGCCAGCTGGCCACTCAGGACCACAGGCCCCCGAAAAAAAACGCTGGTTCTTTTCCCCTTGCAAACAAAACTCACCTACCTGGGTGCTGGAATGCCAATCACCAGAGGCACTTGGCGCTATCAAACAAGCACAAGTTGGCCCTGTTGCCAGCTTAGGTCTCTGAGGCATCCTGGGCAATTTGGAATTTCAGGAGCCTGACGGCCACTCTGGGCCACTGGCCCCCTAACAATAATGCTGCCCCTTTTCCCTCTCAAACAAAAATCCCCCGCCTGGGTCCCTGATTGCAGATTGCAGGAGCCACTTGTAATAGTCAAACCAGCCCAACTTGGCACTGGTGCCAGCTTGGGACTAGGAGGCATCCTGCTCAATGGAGAATTTTAGGAGCTAGCCGGCCATTGTGGGCCACAGGGCTGCGAAAAGAAATGCCGGCCCTTTTCCCTGGCAAACAAAACTCACCTGCCCGGGTTCCAGATAGCAGATTGCAGGAGCCAGTTGGCGCTGTCAAACAAGCCCAAGTTGCAAGTGTTGTCAGCTTGGTCTGGGAGGCATCCTGTGCAATGCAGAATTTCAGGAGCCAGCCGCCGACTCTGGGTCACAGGCCTCAAATATAACGCTCGGCCCTTTTCCCTGGGAAACAAAACTACCCCCTCCCGGGTTCCTGATGGCAGATTGCAGGAGCTACTTGTCACTGTCAAACCAGCACAAGTTGGTACTGGTGCCAGCTTGGGTCTGGTAGGCGTTCTGCACAATTAGGAATTTTAGGAGCCAGCTGGTCACTTCTGGCCACAGGCACCCCCAACAAAAACGCCGTCCCTTTTCCTTGGGAAACAAAACTTGGTGTTGGTGTTTGGGAACCTGTGGCCCAGAATGGCCATCTGTGTGGGGTAATTTCTCATTGCTCAGGATTCCTTCCAGAATTTGCACGGATGCAAGGTGGGGTCTGATTCCTTCCAGACCCCACCTTGCATCCGTGCCTTCTCACAATGGTGTGGCATTGCCACACCATCATGAGTGGAGTGGGTCCTGCACTATGGAGTGGGTCCTGCACTCTGCCATCAGGAACCTGTGCTGCTGAGTTGTTGGAACTCAGGACATCCCTCTGGTAGTTCGGAGTTTCCTGGGACCCTTGCCAGGGGGCTCGGAGACACTGGCACACAGCCCAGAACACCAGTGGGTTCAATTATGAACCACAGAGAAAATTGTCACCTTTATAGAAAGAGATAAAAGCCACAATAGTGTAAATAGTGTAAGAATAAAATAATCACAGAGGGTAAATGTAGGTTTTAGGATTTTTGGGTATAGGGGGTTTCTGGGGACAAGATGGAGGGATTTGGGCATGTCTAGCCTTTCTTCTTTATCTTCTCTACCTCCATCTTGTCTTGTGATGTTGGCACTTTTAGACTGGTCTAGAGTAGAAACTCACTTTCTAATATAGATGATAGGTATTGGAAAATAATTGTAAATATTGTACATGTAGTACATAAAGATAACACCATCCTGGGGGTGGGGGGAGTGCCTCTGACTGTCCTCCCGAATGGATCTCGGCTGGACAGGGAGAAAGAATTTTATAGATAAGATGCAATAAACAACCTTGAGACCGAAGAAATGAAGAGTTCTGACTCCTTCTTTAAGCACCCGGCTGGGAAAAAGAAACTTTCGAACTTTTCTCAGGATCACTCTGACCAGCTAGAGAGAGAGACCCTGGTACTGATTTTTGTTTTCCTCTGAAAAGTTCCAGCGTTCATGTTCAGGGGCCCTTGGCCCAGACTGGCCAGGTGGCTCCTGAAATGCCGCATTGCCCAGGATGCCTCGCAGACCTAAGCTGGCACTAGTGCCAACACTGGCTGGTTTTGCAGTGTCTTCTGGCTCCTGCAATCTGCCATCAGGAACCTGGATGCATGAGTTTTGTTTGCAAGGGGAAAGGGCCAGAGCTGGTGTTCAGGGGTCTGTGGCCCGGAGCAGCCGGCTGGCTCCTGAAATTCTGCATTATGGAGGATGCCTCCCAGACCTAAGCTGGCACCAGTGCCGACTTTGGCTTTTCTGATAGTCCCAAGTGGCTCCTGCTAACTGCCATCTGGAACACGGGCTTGTGAGTTTTTTTTCCCTGGGGGAAGACTCGGCCTTGGTGTTCAGGGGCCTGTTGCCCAGTGTGGCTGGCGGCCTGCTGAAATTCTGCTTTGGCAAGGATGCCTCCCATAATCAAGCAGGCATCAGGGCCAACTTTGGCTTTCCGGACTGTGCTAAGTGGCTCCTGCAATCTGCCATTAGGAACCTGGGCGCGTGAGTTTTGTTTGCCAGGGAAAAGGGCCAGCATAGGTGTTCTGGTGCCTGTGGCCCAGGATGGCTGGCTGGCTCCTGAAATTCTGCATTGCGCAGAATGCCTACCAGACCCAAGCTAGCACCAGAGTCTACTTTGGCTTCTCGGACTGTGCTAAGTTGCTCCTGCAATCTGCCATCAGGAACCTGGGCTGGTGAGTTTTTCTTGCCAGGGAAAAGGGCTGATTTGTGTTCAGGGGCCTGTGTCCCTGAGCAGATGGCTGGCTCCTGAAATCACACTTAGCGCAGGTTTCCTCCAAGACCCAAGCTCGCACTAGTGACAACTCGGGCTGCTTTGGCAGTGCCAAGTGGCTCTTGCAATGTGCCATAAAGAGCCTGGGCTTGAAAGTTTTTTTTGCCAGAGAAAAGAACCGGATGTGGTGTTCAGGGGGCTGTGGCCCGGAGTGGCCGGGTCGCTGCTGAAATTCGGCATTGCGCCCAATTCCTCCTAGACCCAAACTTGTACCAGCGCTACCTTGGGCTGGTGCGGCAGGGCCAAGTGGCTTCTGCAATCTGCCATCAGGAATCTGGGCTTGAGATTTTTGCTTCCAATGGAAAAGGGTGGTGTTTGTGTTCAGGTGCCTGTCGCCTAGAGTGACTGGCTGGCTCCTGAAATTCCACATTGCCCAGGATATTTCTCAGACCCCAGCTGGCATACAAGGACACGGTGGTTGGTTTTGCAGTGCCAAGTGGCTCCTGCAATCTGCCATCAGGAATCTGGGCTGGTGAGTTTTGCTTGCAAAGGGAAAGGGCTGGCCTTGGTGTTCAGGGGCCTGTGGACTGGAGTGGCCAGCTGGCTCCTGAATTTCCACATTGTGCAGGATTCCTCCAAGGCCCAAGCTGGAAAACCAGGGAACTCGGGTTGGTTTGGCAGTGCCAAGTGGCTCCTGCAATCTGTCATGAGGAACCTGGGCTGGTGAGTATTGTTTCCCAGGGAAAAGCGCCGGCATTGGTGTTCAGGGGCCTGTGGTCTGTAGTGGCCAGCTGGCTCCTAAAATTCTGCATTGTGCAGGATGCCTCCCAGACCCAAGCTTGCATGACTTGCAACTCAGGTTAGTTTGACATTGTCAAGTGGCTCCTGCAATCTGCCATCTGGAATCTGGTCTGGGGAGTTTTGCTAGTCATGGAAAAGGGCCAGTGTTTGTGTTCAGGTGCCTGTGGCCTAGAGTGGCTGGCTGGCTCCTGAAATTCCACATTGCGTGGGATGTTGCTCAGACCCCATCTGGCATATCAGGACACTGTGGTTGGTTTGGCAGTGCCAAGTGGCTACTGCAATCTGCCATCAGGATCCTGGATGCATGAGTTTTGTTTGCAAGGGGAAAGGGCCGGCATTGGTGTTCAGGGGCCTGTGGTCCAGAGTGGCCAGCTGGCTCCTAAAATTCTGCATTGTGCAGGATTCCTCCAAGGTCCAAGCTGGCAAACGAGGTTTGATAAATAGATATGATTCGTGCTGACAAAATTGAAATAGTAATCAACATTGATACAGTAATTATTATTTGGGAATAATAAAATAGTTTAAAATGTAAGGACCAGAGAGAGAAAGGGAGAGGAGGGGTTCCAATCCCCCCTTTCCTGCAGATGTTTAGGCAGTAAGGAGCAAGAGATAACACTAAAAATTACCAATGTAGTATATGATATAGATAATTCATGCTTTGTAAACTGTATAAAAATTATAAAGATCCAACCATGCATCTGACCCCCATGGCCAGAAGCAGGGCTTTCCTTTCAAAAGACTTCCCGACTCGCCCAGATAAAATAATGACTATTAACAAATGAATGAGTCCTTCCTGGGCGATCATCGACCATCTCCCAGGAATGTCCAGAACATTCACAGAACAACACCTGGAAGAGATTACATCGAAGAACGTTGATGTCCTGGCTACAACTGAAAAGAAGACTATCTCGAGGAGCCCAGACAGCCATCCAAACCTATGGACTGACTTTTGTATGGGACTGAATCTGTATAGTTCCTGTTATACATATGTAGGAACTTACAGAAATCTTAGGTCATTTCTGCTCCAAGCAGAATAAACTGTATATAAGCTGGCTACCTGGAGCAGTTGGTGGGAAACTCTGGGGAGACGCTGACACTACGTCAGTTCGACCTAAGTTCACCCAGTGTCAAAATCTGG
Organism: Serinus canaria; assembly: GCF_022539315.1. Lineage (NCBI taxonomy): Eukaryota > Metazoa > Chordata > Aves > Passeriformes > Fringillidae > Serinus > Serinus canaria. The sequence goes on from NC_066319.1 coordinate 29,219, forward strand.
GGTTGAAGCTGTCTTGGCTGCGGCGGTTTTAAAATACTCTATTTTTTGGTTGTCGATCTAATAAATTTATAAAATTCTTTTTATAAATTTGGCTGCCGATTTGATAATTTACAACCCAAGAAAGACGGAAAAACTGGTTACATTTCAAGGATATGTTAATCACATGAGATTTATTGCTTTGATGCTTGGAACATGGTATTATATTAGTTTTGGCCTACATCATATTAGCTTGGCTCACATTATATTAGCTTAATGTGCAAGTGTCACCAAAAGGTGAATCAAAGGACAATAATGGAGGGGCCTTCATCCAGATGACCACCAAAGAGGGGCTCGACCACTCAAAAGAGTTGCTGAGCATGCGTGATTAAAGGTGGTGATAGGGTGGAGATAGAGGTGTGATTAATCAAAAATGGGAGGAGATGGCTCCGACAGATAAGATAAAAGGGGGAATTTTCGTTTGGCACGTTTGTACATGAAGTCCTGAAGGGTCCAGGGATCTTCAGACTCTGTAACCTGCAGTAAAATATTTTGCTTATGCGCTATTATTGGAACCAAATTATTTCTTATTTTAACCAAATTTTATCCAATTTTGTATATCCTAAGTTACTCAATTAAAATTGCTGCTACTTTAAATTTTTTTTGGCTTTTCCTTGATGGAATAATTTGGGCAAACACAACACTGGAAACTTGGGCTGGTTTGGCAGTGCCAAGTGGCTCCTGCAATCTGCCCTCAGGAACTTGGGTGCGTGAATATTGTTTTCCAGGGAAAAGTGCTGGCATTGCTGTTTAGGAGCCTGTAGCCCAGAGCAGTGGGCTGGCTCCTGAAATCCCGCTTTGTGCAGGATTCCTCCAAGGCCCAAGATGGCAAACCTGGAAACTCGGGCTTATTTGGCAGTGCCAAGTGGGTCCTTCAATCTGCCATCATGAACCTGGATGGGTGAGTTTTGCTTGCCAGGGAAGAAGACCGGTGTTGGTCTTCAGGGGCCTGTGGCCTGAAATTGCTGGCTGACTCCTGAAATCTTGCTTGGCACAGGATTCCTCCAAGGCCCAAGCTGGCAAACCTGGCAACTCTGGCTGGCTTGGTAGTGCCAAGAGGCTCCTGCAGTCAGCAATCAGGAACCCGAGCAGGTGAGTTTTTTTTGCCAGGGCAAAGGGCCGGCGTCGGTGTTAGGGGGCCTGTGGCCTGGAGTGGCCAGCTGGGTCCTTAAATTCCGCATTGCGCAGGATGCCTCCCAGACCCAAACTAGCAACAGTACTAACTCACCCTGGTTTGGCAGTGCCAAAATGCTCCTGCAGTCTGCCATCAGGAATTTGGCGTGCTGAGTTTTGTTTGCCAGGAAATAGGGCCGGCAGTTGTGTTCAGGGTGCTAGTGCCCGGAGTGGCCGGCTGGCTACTGAAATTCCATATTGCGCAGGATGCCTCCCAGACTGATGCTGGCACTAGTGCCAACTTAGGCTGGTTAGGCAGTACCAGGTGGCTCCTGCAATATGCTATCAGGAACCTGGACTAGTGAGTTTTGTTTGGCAGAAAAAAAGGCAGTGTTGTTGTTCAGGGGCTGAGTGGCTGGCTGGCTTCTGATATTCCACATTATGCAGGATGTTTCCCAGACCACAGCTGGCACACTAAGCAACTTGGGCTTCTTTGGCAGTGCCCAGCGACTCCAGCAATCTGCCGTCAGGGACCTGGGCGGGTGAGATTCGTTTCCTAGGGAAAAGTGCCAGCATTGGCGTTCGGGCGGCCTGTGGCCCAGAGTGGACAGCTGGCTGCTGAAATTCCGCAGTGGGCAGGATGCCTACCAAACCCAAGCTGGCGCCAGTCCCAACTGCGGCTTGTCTGACCGTGCCAAGTGGCTCCTGCAAGCTGCCATCAGAAACCTGGGCAGGAGAGTTTGGCTTGCCAGAGAAAAAGGGTGGCATTAGTGTTCAGGGGCTTGTGGCCCAGAGTGGACAGCTGGCTCCTGAAATTCCGCATGATGCCTCCCAAACCCAAGCTAGCACCAGTTTCAACTCAGGCTTCTCTGACTGTATCAAGGGACTTCCGATATGTGCCATCAGGAACCCAGGCCGGTGAGTTTTGTTTGCCAGGGTAAAGGGCCGGCCTTGGTGTTCAGGGGCCTGTGGCCTGGACTGGCTGGCTGGCTTTGGAAATTCTGCATTGTGCAGGATGCCTCCCAGACCCAATCTGGAAAACCCGGGACGTTGGGTTGGGTTGGCAGGGCCAAGTAGCTCCTGCAATCTGCCATCAGGAACCTGGGTGGGTGAGTTTTGCTTGCCAGGGAAAAGGGCCCACATTAGTATTCAGGGGCCTGTGGCCAGGGGTTGCTGGCTCCCTGCTTAAATTGTGCATTGCTCAGGATGCCTCCCAGACCCAAGCTGGCGCCAGTGCCAACTGCTGCTTATAGGACCGTGCCAAGTGGCTCCTGCAATCTGCCATCACAAAACTGGGTGGGTGAGTTTTATTTCCCTAAGGAAAGGGTGGGCCTTGGTTTTCAGGAACCTGTTGCCTAGATTTGCCAGCTGCCTGCTGAATTTCACCATTGCGCAGGATGCCTCCAAGGCCCAAGCTGGGAAACCAGGGAACTCAGGCTGGTTTGACAGTGTCAAGTGGCTCCTGCAATCTGCTATCAGGAACCCAGGCAGGTGAGTTTTGTTTTCAAGGGGAAAGGGCCAGCATTGGTGTTCAGGGGCCTTTGGCCTGGACTGGCCTGCTTGCTTTTGAAATTCTGCATTGCACAGGATGCCTCCCAGACCCAAGCTGGCACCACTTGCAAGCCAGGCTAGTTTGACAGTGCCAAGTGTCTCCTGCAGTCTGCCATCAGGAACCTGGGCTGGTGAGTTTTGGTTGCCAGGGAAAGGGCTGGCCTTGGTGTTCAGCAGCCTTTGGCTTGGGGTGGCAGGCTGGCTTTTGAAATTCCACCTTGCACAAGGTGTTTTTCGGAGATAAACAAAAGTCTGTAAGTTTTATGAAAGTTGTAAAGCTGGTATGTTTATTACAGCAGTGGATGCACGTGGGAATCGTTCCTCTAAAATGACATGCGTTCTTCTGGGAACTTCAGGTCCCTTTATATCTCCCTCTCAAATACATATGCATACAATTTCACAACAGGTTTATACATATTCATTCTACTGGTTTCAGTGACACTTGTTACTAATTCTTCAGAAAGAACTCCTGGGTCAGGTTGCCCTGCTCTGTCTGCCCCCCTCCTCCCCTCCTATCTCTTGTCCTTCTGCTGAAGCAGTCCTTAGCCCTTCCAAGAACAGGCTCTTTGAGAGAACAGGCAGTCAGACTAAACAGCAAGCTACAGATAACTCAAAGATGTACATTTCACCTAAATCAAAATGGATTTCCAGCATGGAAAATTTCCGCTATGCCTCTCACACCCAAGCTGGCAAACCCGGGAACTCTGGTTGGTTTGGCAGTGCCAAGTGGCTCGTGCAATCTGCCATCAAGAACCTGGACCGGTGAGTTTGGTTTGCCAAGGAAAAGGGACGGCCTTGGTGTTCAGGGGCCTGTGGCCTGGAGTGACCAGCTGCCTGCTAAAATTCCACATTGCGCAGGATGCCTCCCAGACCCAAGCTCGCACCAGTACCAACTCAGGCTGCTTTGACAGTGCCAAGTGGCTCCTGCAATCTGCCATCAGGAAGCCAGGTGGGTGAGTTTTGTTTGTTAGGGAAAAGGGTCGGCCTTGGTGTTCAGGGACCTGTGGCCCCAAGTGGCCAGCTGTCTCCTTGTGGGAGAATTAGGGAAATAACGTGCGGAAGATTTCGAGCCGTACGTGTAGTTAGGGGGCCCCCTCCTCATCCTGTAGTCAGACCCTCGCTCCCACCCGGCCGCTCCCAGCCGGACATGAGTCAGGGAAGTGACACAGGCTACCCAAGCCATAAGTACCCCTGAGACTCTGCAATAAACGCCATTTTGCTATCCACCACATTGGTGTCTGTAGCATTTGGACCGAGTAATCCTGTTGGATTTGGGTCGCCATGCCGGTGCCCAGAACCAGACCACCACGCCGAAGCTGCAACATCTCCTGAAATTCCACATTGCGCAGGATGCCTCCCAGACCCAAGCTAGCACCAGTACCAACTCAGGCTGCTTTGACAGTGCCAAGTGGCTCCTGCAATCTGCCATCAGGAACCTGGGCTGGTGAGTTTTCTTTCCAGTTTTGCTGGATCTATTACAGTTTTCTTCGCCAGCAGACACCTGGAAATTTCTCTGGATTCTGGTTTACCGTTCAAATTTAGTTGGCCCATGCTGCCGGGGCCCGGAACCAGGCCACCACGCCTAAGCTGCAACATTCTAGTGCCGAAACCCGGGAACCAACACCCGGGGTCGGGAATTGCTTGGACAGGGAGCGGCGGCTACACAGCTGGACTACTGCAGCGGGGAGGACGCCCCCGGACCAGCGAGGGACATGGAAGCAATCATGAAGGTCGTAACTCAAATACATGCTCAGTGGGATATCGATTGAAAGCTTAAGGATCTATGTCTCGCTATTCCAAGACTCATTAAATTAGGGGCAATAGATAGCCCCGTGGATATTCTCCATTCGGAGAAATGGGACCATTGTACTAAGGTTTTTGCCGAGGAAACTATGTCCTGTGGCTCAGGAAAAGCTCTTAAGTCTAGGGGCAGAGTTGTGCAAGCCCTGCAAAAGGCAAGGGAAGAGCAGGACACCTGGCGTGCTGCGAAAACCTGGCTGCTGGCCACACTGCAGCTGGGGGTGGGCGCGGCGACGCAGACTGCGGAGGACTTAGAGCAAACCGGCGGAGAGAAGCCGTGAACGCTGGACCCCCACCCCTGCAGACCGGCTTACCATCAGAGGGAGGGGAGGACGCGTGGTCGTTTTGGCAGGGGCCCGCGGAGGAGGCGAGGGTGGCAGCAAAACTGCCAAACCCCGAAGGGGAGGATAAAAATGCATTACCTCCATATGCGTTTGAAAATGGCGGTGAAATGCGTGTTCAGGGTAGAAATGAAGGCGCCGCGGGCGGAAGTGGAGTCAGCCCACTTAACAATGCATGTGCGGATGAGCGGGGGGACGGGGCGGCCCCCGTGCAGGAGCGTATGTCCAATCAGAGCGCTCAGCTCACATTCGGTCCTTATAGGGCAAGGACCTCCCCCAGCAGGAGGCGGGGGGAACCCAGGGGGAAGGAATGGTCCGACCCCCGCAAGAAGGGCCAGGGTCGGAGCCCGAGAAAAAGGCAGAGCAGCCCGGAATTGTCCGAGCAGTCGTCTTCCGCTGGGACTCGGACTCGAGCTCCGATTCGGAGCGGGGGTCGGGGAGTTCCAATTCAGACTTGAGTTTTAACAGAAGAAGGGCAGCGGCACAAAAGGAAACTAGCCACAGCGCTCCTGCATGGGTAAAGGGGATACCGGAGAAAGATTGAACTTCGCTTACAGACTGGCGTAAGATTAAAATAGTGTGTGCTGGATGGACTCCATCCATGAAGCTGGTGTTTCCAGTCAGGGTGGGGGGACCCGGCAGAAACCAAAGGACCTATTCCCCATTAAACCCGAAAGACGTGCAGGCAATTATTAAAGCAATCGCAGATAGGGGGATTAATTCTGCCATGGTTTCAACACTTATCGATGGTGTTTTTGGGGGAGATGACATGTTACCTTTTGACATTAAGCAGACTTGCCGAATGATTTTTGACGGGCCAGGGATGATTATATTTAAGCAGGAATGGGAAGATAACTGTATTAAACAGCTAGCTCTGCTAACAGGGGCAGACCATCCACTGCACGGCTCCAGCATACAGAGGCTAATGGGCACAGACCCCACTATGATCACCCCTCAGGCACAGGCTGAGGGCTTGCAGGCACATGAGGTTATGACAACAACTCGTGCTGCCCGAGAAGCCATCCGTGTTGCCTCCAAAGTAATAGCCAAGCTGTCACCTTGGGCTACAATAAAGCAAAGTGAAAGTGAAAGTTTCACTCAGTTTGTGGACCATCTGCAGTCAGCCTTGGAAGCCTCCACATTACCCTCAGAGGCAAAAGGTCCAGTGCTGGCAGAGTGCCTACACCAACAATGTAACTCAGCCACCAAGGACATTTTAAGATCGCTGCCACAGGGGTCTAACATAGCTGCCATGATCAGGCATGTTGCAAAGGAAGAACACCTTGCTCCTATCCAAGCAGCAGTTCACACTGCAATAACGAGTGTCATGGCATGCTTTAAGTGTGGCCAGGTTGGGCACGTGGCAATAAACTGCCCCCAGTTAGGACACCCATCAGCAGCTGCTCCACCACGCCAGGGGAAACCGAGGGGACCATGCTGGGCATGTGGTAGGAAGGGGCATTTGGCTAAGGAATGCAGATCCAAGCATCAGGGAAACGGGAGAGGGAGGGAGCAGCCGGGCTGTATCCAGCCTCCTCCCACTGGGAACATGCAGCGGCCCAGCTACAGCAACCTTCAATGGGGCACAGGGTACCCATGCCCACCACTACCAGCCTTTCAGGGAATGTCCAACTTTGCCACCCAGCCAATGGTCCAACCGAACCCACCTGCACCTCAGGAATACCAAAAAAACAGCCCCTTGGGGAAGAGGTCCCTGGGTGGCTTTGGCCATAAAAGCATGGGAACGGGACCCGTGGGTGGCTGTCACCACAAAGGTGGGCAAGCACCCACTGATTGTGTGGGCAGTGTGTCGTCTCCACAACAGCTCCAACGACTCAGCCATCTGCCTTCCCTTCTGGGTAGACACAGGGTCAGATGTCACCGTCATCCCAGGCATACATTGGCCTCAACCATGGAAGCTAGAAGCAGCCCCCATGTCACCAACATGTTTTATGAAAAATCCTTTCCATAGGATTTTTTCCCCTCCTGGGAAGCTGAGAGGCCTCAGGAACAAACTGTAAACAATTCTTATTTGCTGCTGTGGAATGCAACAGGGGGGAGTCTGTGATTGGCCCTGTCAGACTGTTTGCAATTAAGAGCCTATCACAGATCACCTGTCCGGCCGGTCTCGGTCTGAGAAGACCTTTGTTTTCACATTCCTTTTCTATTCTTAGCTTAGACTTGTAGTGAAATCCTTCTCTCTATTCCTTTAGTATAGTTTTTATATATTATCTATCATATAATAATAAATCAAGCCTTCTGATACATGGAGTCAGCTTTCTCGTCTCTTCCCTCATCTTGGGACCCCTGTGAACGAGGTAGCACCCCCATGGTGGGCGGAGTTGGAGGGCTGTCCCGAGCCCACAAGAGCACCCAACCAGTGGCAATAACCCTCTGCACCGAGAGAGGACCGGGAAGAACTATCACTCTCACTACATATGTGATGTCGGACTGTCCACCCTTACTGGGAAGAGATGCCCTTGCCCTGCTGGATGTTAGGGTGACAAATTTATTCTAAGGGCCCCTGTAGCATACCCACCATTGCCCATCAAGCTGACTTGGAAAGCAGCTGACCCAGTGTGGGTCGAACAGTGGCCCTTATCAACACCTCGAATTCTTGTGTAATTCACGGCTAACTAACTCATTGAGTTAGTTAGCCGTGAATTACACAAGATTCATATAGAACCCTCCACAAGTCCATGGAACATTCCAATTTTTTTGATACCCAAGCGGTCTGGTGAAGGCTTCCATCTCCTGCACGATCTGCGGGAAGTGAACAAGCGAATCCCGCCTATGGGACCTGTCCAAACGTCGCTACCCATGAACTCGATGATACCGAGAGGACAACCCTGTGCAGTGCTCGACATCAAAGACTGCTTCTTTTCTATCCCCCTGCACGAAGACGACAAAGAGTGTTTCGCCTTTTCCATAGTCTTCCCAAACAGCCATTGGCCTAACATATGCTTCCAATGGAGGATGTTTCCACAGGGAATGCTCAACTCCCCTACCATCTGCCAGATCACCGTGGACCGAGCACTAGCACCTGTCCGGCAGAGCAATCCAACTGTAACCATCGTGCAGTACATGGACGACATCCTGATCGCAGCACCATCCACAAGTCAAGTGGACCAGCTGGTGTCAACTGTCTCCGAGACCCTGAGGACGAATGGCTTTGAGGTAGCAAGTGCAAAAATAAAAAAGGGACCATGCGTGACCTTCCTAGGAGTGGGAATCACAAGCTCCTACATAACTCCTCCCCAGATGAAAATCCGCCGGGACATCAAGACGCTGCACGACATGCAACAGCTGGTAGGGTCCTTACAGTGGCTCCGTAACATCGTCTTGATTCCTCCCGAGGTCATGGATCCTCTAAATGACCTCTTGAAAGGGAAGAACCCATGGGAAAACCCTGACACCAGAAGCGGTAAGCTCGCTCAATTTCATTGAATGTCAGATGTCAGAGAGCATGCTCACCAGATGGGATTCGAGTGCTCCGGTCGACTTGTATGTCCACTTTACAAAAAAGGGGGGAGTGGGAGCCTTAGCCCAAGGACCCCCTGACAAGGCCCAACCGATACTATGGGTGGTCTTGGGGAAACCGTCGCGTGCCTTTAACCCGGAGTAGAGTGCCTCTGCAACCTCATTATGAAAGGCAGAAAACTCGCCCTAAGACATCTAGGCATTGAGCCGTCCAAGATAAGCTTGCCTCTCCACAAACAGCTCTCTGTGCAGTCAACAACAATATCGGAATATCTAGCGATAGCCCTCACAGGATTTGGATGAGAAATTCGCTACGCAGAAAAACCCCCTTGGACTCGGCTGCTCATGGTCATCGATATCAACCTCCCACCAAAGGTGGTCCATAGACCACAGGCAAGGCCAACCATCTTCACGGACGCATCATCGCAGACCTCCACCGCAGCAGCAGTGTGGCAGTCAGGAGAAGAGTGGCAATGTGTCAAGGCAACCGACCCCACGCTTTCGGTCCAACAGCTTGAAGCAGCAGCTGTGGTGCTAGCGTGTGGACTGTTCCCAGAGGAACACCTTAACATTGTGACTGACTCCATATTTGTGGCAAAACTCTGCTTAGCCATGTCCGGACCAGGTGTATCAGTGTCCCCAGTGGCAACGATGCTGGAGGAAGCGCTCTATTCACGGAAAGGTACCATATCAGTCATCCACATCAACAGCCACGACCCAATCAAAGGGTTCTACCAGATAGGCAACGACAAGGCTGACGCCGCAGCAAAGGGCGTATGGACACTGAAAGAAGCTCATCAGTTGCACGAAACCCTTCACATGGGAGCTAAAGCACTTGCGAGAAAGTGTTGGATTTCTACTGCAGACACAAAGCACGTTGTTGCAATGTGCCCACATTGCCAGAAGTCGCCACTATGGTCGAGTGGTGTCAACCCCAGAGGCCTCAAAGCCTCAGAAGTGTGGCAAACAGACTTTACACAATGCCAGCTGTTGAAACCCCGAGCGTGGCTCGCAGTTACTGTAGATACGTACAGCGGCATGATTGTGGCCACACAGCATCTCAAGATGGACTCCAACATTGGCTGACGGCCATGGCATGGCTTGGAGTTCCAAAGCAAATCAAAACGGACAACGGCCCAAACTTCATCTCAAAGGTAGTCCAGACATTCGCCTCGAAATGGAACATCGCTGTTATACGGCATCCCATATAACAGCACGGTACAAGCCATCGTCAAAAGAGCAAACCAGACTCTGAAAACTAAGCTGGAAGTGCTAGCAAAGGCAGAAGGCTTCTCCAATGCCATTCCCTCGGGCGACCAAGCGCGTATCCTGGCGACTGCGCTGCTAGCATTAAATCAATACCCTAGGGGGGATGAGACAAACAGTCCTGCTCAGAAAAACTGGGCCACTCAGGCACTAGAGGAGGGCCTGCGGGTGGTGATCAAAAACGAACTGGGGCAGTGGGAACAGGGTTGGAAATTGGTGCTCACGGGGCTGGGATATGCGGCTGCTAAAAAGGACGGGCACATTAAATGGTGTCCACTTAAGTCAGTCAAGCCCGACCTTCACCATGAGCAGAATGAGACTGATGAGAGTTGTGAGTTTTTGTTTACAGGACATGCTTGTGGGGCATGCTCGTGACGCGTACGTCCCCGTTCCAGAGGACGGACCACCAAGCCGTCCCGCAGCGCCCGAGAGAGCAGCGCGGGTGAGACCCAAACATCAACGGTGTTTCTGTGTGCTCTTGCTGTTGAGGCTTGTCGCCAGAGGGCAAGCCAGCCCAGACCACTACCCTTATCAGCCATTCAGGTGGGTCATACAACACCTTAGCAGTGGCAAGGTGCTCAAAGAAATCACCACACCAAACACCCCATCCTTCGTACTTCGCTTTACCGACTTGTTTCCGGGACGACCAAAGGTAGACCCCTATTCCCCACACGTCACACAAATATACCTATCCTACTGGTGTCCAGTCTCAAACCCAGGAAAAAGCTACTGCAATCACCCAGGGTGGGGATACTGTGGGCATTGGGGCTGCGAAACCATTGTTACAGATGCCAGACCATCAGGGCCTTGGTGGGATCCACAAGAGCCCGACAGGTTCTTACAGTTCACCTGGGCACCCTCCGGATGCAAAAGACCCTTCTTTTTCCACGGAAATTTCCATCAAAACAGTCATAAAATCCCTAAATTTCCGAAATGCACCAACCTACAACATGACGGTTTTGCAGCCAGGTCACCCCAGTTGGACCACGGGCAAAACATGGACAGTAGTCGTTCAAGGGTCAAAAGAGTGGGTGAACGTGCAAATTATCAGACTCCCAGCCTCTATGTCCCAATCAGTCGGACCCAATCTGGTTCTGGTAGTGAGTAAACCCAGGGAAGAGATCTCAGTTAACAGTAGTTCTAGCCACGAAAGGCAGAGGTCGGAACTAGTCTCCCCATCCGATCTCCTAATCGAACCGAACCTTTCCAATTCATTCATAAACGTGTTAAATGCTACCTTCATATCGTTAAATCCGTCTAATCCGAACTTCACAGAATCATGCTGGTTATGCTATGATGCACAACCCTTTTTTTGCGAAGGCGTTGTCTTCGATCTCCCATTCATCTTCTCAAAGTCAAACAATCCACGCCAATGCAGATGGGACACCCCCCAGAGAGGCATTACCCTAAGTCAGGTTACAGGCCAAGGCAAATGCTTTGGCAATGCAACCTTGGCAAAGCAGATGGGCAATGTCTGCAAGGAATTCGGCAAACTTAAGGGAGGGAAGTTCCAGTGGGTGATCCCAGCTGCATCGGGAATGAGGGTCTGTCACCGATCCGGGGTAAGCCCATGTGTACTCCTCGAAAAATTCGATCACTCTAACGACTTTTGTGTCCAAGTTCTAATTGTCCCTAGGGTCCTGTACCACTCAGACGAAGAAGTGTACTACCTTTTTGAAGAAACCAGCAGGCTCCACAAAAGAGAAATAATGACAGGCTTAACTATAGCCATGCTACTCGGCCTAGGAGCAGCCGGAACGGCCACTGGCATCTCAGCCCCTAGCGACCCAACACCAAGGACTGTTCCAGCTGCAAATGACCATCGATGAGGACCTGCAAAGGACCGAGAAGTCCATCTCTTCGCTGGAAAAATCCCTTTCCTCACTCTCAGAAGTTGTTCTCCAAAATAGGAGAGGGCTGGACCTCTTGTTCATGCAGCAAGGACGCCTGTGTGCTGCCTTGAAAGAGGAATGCTGCTTTTATGCAGACCACACCGGAGTTGTCAGAGACTCCATGGCCGAACTGAGAAACCGCTGAACCAAAGAAAAATGGACAGAGAAGCTCAACAGGGCTGGTTCGAGTCGTGGTTCAACCAGTCTCCATGGCTCACCACCCTGATCTCCACCCTAATAGGCCCAATCACTATAATCTTACTAACCCTAATCTTTGGGCCTTGCATACTAAACAAACTGGTGCTATTTGTTAAAAGGCGTTTGGAAACGGTTAACATTTTGTTTCTGGAGTGCCGGCAACTACTTTAAGGCATGCTAAAGTTACTAACACACTTACAATTTTACACTAATTCTACTAACCAATGAAATTGTGTAACCTTTGCATTTTATAACTTTGTAAGACGTTTACTAATCATGGGGGGGGGGGAAATGTGGGAGAATTAGGGAAATAACGTGCGGAAGATTTCGGGCCGTACGCGTAGTTAGGGGGCCCCCTCCTCATCCTGTAGTCAGACCCTCGCTCCCACCCGGCCGCTCCCAGCCGGACATGAGTCAGGGAAGTGACACAGGCTACCCAAGCCATAAGTACCCCTGAGACTCTGCAATAAACGCCATTTTGCTATCCACCACATTGGTGTCTGTAGCATTTGGACCGAGTAATCCTGTTGGATTTGGGTCGCCATGCCGGTGCCCAGAACCAGACCACCACGCCGAAGCTGCAACATCTCCTGAAATTCCACATTGCGCAGGATGCCTCCCAGACCTAAGCAGATCCCACCTGTAACTCTGGTTGCTTTGACAGTGCCAAGTGGCTCCTGCAATCTGCCATCAGGAACCTGGGCTGGTGAGTTTTCTTTCCAGTTTTGCTGGATCTATTACAGTTTTCTTCGCCAGCAGACACCTGGAAATTTCTCTGGATTCTGGTTTACCGTTCAAATTTAGTTGGCCCATGCTGCCGGTGGCTCAAATAGCTGTGTTGAGCATGTGCTGAAGTGCTCCACAGAAATATGAGTTTACAGATCTACTGAAATTGTAATCTCAAAGGTAGTCCAGACATTCGCCTCGAAATGGAACATCGCTGTTATACGGCATCCCATATAACAGCACGGTACAAGCCATCGTCAAAAGAGCAAACCAGACTCTGAAAACTAAGCTGGAAGTGCTAGCAAAGGCAGAAGGCTTCTCCAATGCCATTCCCTCGGGCGACCAAGCGCGTATCCTGGCGACTGCGCTGCTAGCATTAAATCAATACCCTAGGGGGGATGAGACAAACAGTCCTGCTCAGAAAAACTGGGCCACTCAGGCACTAGAGGAGGGCCTGCGGGTGGTGATCAAAAACGAACTGGGGCAGTGGGAACAGGGTTGGAAATTGGTGCTCACGGGGCTGGGATATGCGGCTGCTAAAAAGGACGGGCACATTAAATGGTGTCCACTTAAGTCAGTCAAGCCCGACCTTCACCATGAGCAGAATGAGACTGATGAGAGTTGTGAGTTTTTGTTTACAGGACATGCTTGTGGGGCATGCTCGTGACGCGTACGTCCCCGTTCCAGAGGACGGACCACCAAGCCGTCCCGCAGCGCCCGAGAGAGCAGCGCGGGTGAGACCCAAACATCAACGGTGTTTCTGTGTGCTCTTGCTGTTGAGGCTTGTCGCCAGAGGGCAAGCCAGCCCAGACCACTACCCTTATCAGCCATTCAGGTGGGTCATACAACACCTTAGCAGTGGCAAGGTGCTCAAAGAAATCACCACACCAAACACCCCATCCTTCGTACTTCGCTTTACCGACTTGTTTCCGGGACGACCAAAGGTAGACCCCTATTCCCCACACGTCACACAAATATACCTATCCTACTGGTGTCCAGTCTCAAACCCAGGAAAAAGCTACTGCAATCACCCAGGGTGGGGATACTGTGGGCATTGGGGCTGCGAAACCATTGTTACAGATGCCAGACCATCAGGGCCTTGGTGGGATCCACAAGAGCCCGACAGGTTCTTACAGTTCACCTGGGCACCCTCCGGATGCAAAAGACCCTTCTTTTTCCACGGAAATTTCCATCAAAACAGTCATAAAATCCCTAAATTTCCGAAATGCACCAACCTACAACATGACGGTTTTGCAGCCAGGTCACCCCAGTTGGACCACGGGCAAAACATGGACAGTAGTCGTTCAAGGGTCAAAAGAGTGGGTGAACGTGCAAATTATCAGACTCCCAGCCTCTATGTCCCAATCAGTCGGACCCAATCTGGTTCTGGTAGTGAGTAAACCCAGGGAAGAGATCTCAGTTAACAGTAGTTCTAGCCACGAAAGGCAGAGGTCGGAACTAGTCTCCCCATCCGATCTCCTAATCGAACCGAACCTTTCCAATTCATTCATAAACGTGTTAAATGCTACCTTCATATCGTTAAATCCGTCTAATCCGAACTTCACAGAATCATGCTGGTTATGCTATGATGCACAACCCTTTTTTTGCGAAGGCGTTGTCTTCGATCTCCCATTCATCTTCTCAAAGTCAAACAATCCACGCCAATGCAGATGGGACACCCCCCAGAGAGGCATTACCCTAAGTCAGGTTACAGGCCAAGGCAAATGCTTTGGCAATGCAACCTTGGCAAAGCAGATGGGCAATGTCTGCAAGGAATTCGGCAAACTTAAGGGAGGGAAGTTCCAGTGGGTGATCCCAGCTGCATCGGGAATGAGGGTCTGTCACCGATCCGGGGTAAGCCCATGTGTACTCCTCGAAAAATTCGATCACTCTAACGACTTTTGTGTCCAAGTTCTAATTGTCCCTAGGGTCCTGTACCACTCAGACGAAGAAGTGTATTACCTTTTTGAAGAAACCAGCAGGCTCCACAAAAGAGAAATAATGACAGGCTTAACTATAGCCATGCTACTCGGCCTAGGAGCAGCCGGAACGGCCACTGGCATCTCAGCCCTAGCGACCCAACACCAAGGACTGTTCCAGCTGCAAATGACCATCGATGAGGACCTGCAAAGGACCGAGAAGTCCATCTCTTCGCTGGAAAAATCCCTTTCCTCACTCTCAGAAGTTGTTCTCCAAAATAGGAGAGGGCTGGACCTCTTGTTCATGCAGCAAGGACGCCTGTGTGCTGCCTTGAAAGAGGAATGCTGCTTTTACGCAGACCACACCGGAGTTGTCAGAGACTCCATGGCCGAACTGAGAAACCGGCTGAACCAAAGAAAAATGGACAGAGAAGCTCAACAGGGCTGGTTCGAGTCGTGGTTCAACCAGTCTCCATGGCTCACCACCCTGATCTCCACCCTAATAGGCCCAATCACTATAATCTTACTAACCCTAATCTTTGGGCCTTGCATACTAAACAAACTGGTGCTATTTGTTAAAAGGCGTTTGGAAACGGTTAACATTTTGTTTCTGGAGTGCCGGCAACTACTTTAAGGCATGCTAAAGTTACTAACACACTTACAATTTTACACTAATTCTACTAACCAATGAAATTGTGTAACCTTTGCATTTTATAACTTTGTAAGACGTTTACTAATCATGGGGGGGGGGGAAATGTGGGAGAATTAGGGAAATAACGTGCGGAAGATTTCGGGCCGTACGCGTAGTTAGGGGGCCCCCTCCTCATCCTGTAGTCAGACCCTCGCTCCCACCCGGCCGCTCCCAGCCGGACATGAGTCAGGGAAGTGACACAGGCTACCCAAGCCATAAGTACCCCTGAGACTCTGCAATAAACGCCATTTTGCTATCCACCACATTGGTGTCTGTAGCATTTGGACCGAGTAATCCTGTTGGATTTGGGTCGCCATGCCGGTGCCCAGAACCAGACCACCACGCCGAAGCTGCAACATCTCCTGAAATTCCACATTGCGCAGGATGCCTCCCAGACCTAAGCAGATCCCACCTGTAACTCTGGTTGCTTTGACAGTGCCAAGTGGCTCCTGCAATCTGCCATCAGGAACCTGGGCTGGTGAGTTTTCTTTCCAGTTTTGCTGGATCTATTACAGTTTTCTTCGCCAGCAGACACCTGGAAATTTCTCTGGATTCTGGTTTACCGTTCAAATTTAGTTGGCCCATGCTGCCGGTGGCTCAACATAGCTGTGTTGAGCATGTGCTGAAGTGCTCCACAGAAATATGAGTTTACAGATCTACTGAAATTGTACTTTTAAAACTTTTAGTAAACTTTTAAAAATATCTGGAAATCTGCTCTATAAAAGAAGATTTTAAAAATTATACATGAAAACAGTGCCTTGGGTTTGGTTCCAATATCCATTGCTACAAAATGTAGTAGGAAGAGAAGAAAGCTAGGATGAAAGAGAGAAAGCATTTTCAAATAGCAAAATGGGTATGTAATTTTTTCTGTTTCTTCACCTGTGCTGGTTGTAGCCAGCTGCTGACCACAGCCTGCTTGGTTGATGTATCATGAACAGCACAAAGCTAACACAGACAGCATTAGGACTTCTGGATTACAACAGGTGAGTGAAATCCTGTCCTGTGCCACCCTCTTGATACAGCCTAAAAGCTTCTTCAGTGTTGTCTTGCTAACACTTATTGCCAGCTGATCCTTTTCTTGCTGCTGTAAGATGGGAAAGACCTTTTAGTCTATGAAGGCTGAGGTACCCATACTAGGTGACCAGCATGTATCTGTGCTGCAGCTTCCTCAGCAGCCAGAACTATCTTCACCCTTTACAATGTCATCTGCTGTGTGCTTTTGGAAAAGATGGGGATAAAAAACCCAACATTTGGGCTTCCGCTATTGATACCCAACCAGTCATCAGGAGATCTAATTTGCAGATAGTTACAGAAATACTCTCTTTTTCCAGTGCGACTAAACTATTAGGCAAAGGAATTCAGAATTAAAATCTCTGCTATAGATAGTAGCTGGATTCTAGAAGTTGAGCAGAGGGTTTTCAGGCACAAGCATAAGTTTTGATTTGCATTCAGTTTGTGTGGGTAGTCTGACCCTTTTCCAGTTTAACTGGATATTGTGTTTCTGGAGGCATTACAGGAATTTTATTTTTTTTTCTTGTGCAGGACTTCATGTTTCCACTGATGAACAGTCTTTACCATTATTTGTACTCCATTCTGCTTAAAGAGATGGGTTTAGTTATATTTAAACTGTATGTTGAGTATACAGGACAAATGTAAATGGATTCAGGTCTAATAATATTTACAAATATTTGTAACTAACAATAATGACTTCATATCCTTGTGCAAGATGTTATGTGTGAGATTAGATACAAGCCCAAACCAGCAATCAAACCAGTTCCATAAAATCTTTTAATAAAAAGAAATTTTAATTAAAATGTGCAGAAAAGTATAGAATACAAGTGGAAAATAATCTCTTCCCTATTAACGACTAGTATAAATCAAAAGATGTCTTAACAGTTATAAATTGCAACATTCTCTCCAGTTTTATGTGAAAAATATCACAGTTAATGCAGAGCATTATGAATGTTAATTAATCATGTATTAATCTTTTATTAATAATATTTTTATTAATCTCTATTAATCAGGTATTAATCTTTCCTCATCTTTTCCTTCCTTTGTTGCAAAGACAAAAAAAAATTTCCTCATGTTTCCAGATTTATTAAAGAAGGCACTGAGACATTTAATTACCCCCAAACCCCAATTTTGTTAGACTATTTAATGAGGTCATAACTTTGACAATAACATTTCACTATTTAATAAAGAGGACTACATTCAAACTGCCCTATGACAAATAGGCCTAATTGAGTTTGTTTGATTATTCAGCTGATATCTGTTGTTAAATGATGAGCAGGAGCTATGGAAGTGTTTGCAAACTGACTTTAGGTCACAGAATCATAGAGTGGACTGAGAAGGGACCTTAAAGACCATCCAGTTCCAGTCCCCCTAAATCAGGTCCACTAAATCATGTTGCTCAAAGCTCCATCTAGCCTGGCTTATTTTAATTCTATGGTTATTTAATTCTGTAGTTGTAGTTCTGTGTTACCCTTCCAAGAAGAGACTGGGATTTATTTGACTTGGAAGGGACAGTTTGAAAACACAGAGGTAAACAGAAGGATTTGAGGGTGGAAGAGTGGCTATTTTGTCCAGCTCGCAGCATGGTGAGAAGCATCCTGTTAACTCTGCAGCTATAAGAAAAGTGAAAAATAAACTCAGTGGACATGTTGTTGAGTATGAAAACAAGTACTTTAAAATTCTTTCTTTTTCCATTTGGCATCTGAATGTAGGGAAAGAACTCCACTACTTTGGCTGCAGTCATTTCTAGATAATGTGATTTTTATTCAGAATCCAGAGTAGAGGAAAACATCCTAAAGACCTATTGGAGGTGGGTGTAACAAAAATGGATTTGGGTTCAGTTGCCACATTTCTGTCACATGCAAAGTCAATAGCCACTTCTGTTTTGTAGTTTCTAGCCACCAAGCATCATCAGGATTCCTCCTTTTGACTTTACTCAAAAATCTGCTATACAGACCTTAGGTCCTTACATGGCCTCTACATTAGGATTTCTGATAGGATTTTTGATCCTGTCTGTGACCTCTACACTGAGAGTGATTTATTCTTCCTATTGCAGAGGAACATTAATATGATGCATTCTTTGGTAGGTTTATGATTTCTGAGCTTATGGACTTGGGCATGTAAAGAAAATTATTTGTGGCTGTGAAAATCAAAATATGTACAGTGGGATATAGAAAATACAGCCTCTGTTCAATGACATCATGTATTACAGCAGAGTCCTACCTAGAAAGGTGTGTTTTTAAAAATAACATCATGGCAGTGGGTTGTTTTTTTTTTTTTGATATTGAATTTTTGTTATGATTTATGCAATAAAGAATGCATATCTGAAAATAAAGAAAGGTGTTGTTCATAACAAAATTTACTTAATGATACTTTTTCCTTTTACCTTTCAAGCCTTTTTGGGAGGGCACGTAGATATATAGAGGCAAAGGAAGGCATTGTGATCTGCAGTGAAGTGATAATCTTTCAAGCCACTTTGCATACTGCTTTTATAAAAGCACATAAACTTACAGACATAGCAATGTATTTCCTAAATTCAAAAATGAGGGCACAGATAAATCTTAAATTGTTATGAACAAAATGTTTCTTAGCTTATAGAAACCAAAAATATATTTATGACAGACTCATAGAATGGTTTGGGTTGAAAGGGACCTTAAAGACCATCTCATTCCAGCCCCTCTGCAAAACCTATCCTCTGTCCGTTCAAAGCCTCTACCTTGGTTCTATGACAAGCCCTTGTCAAACTCACGTCAGTTTCTGAAAAGAAGACTCATTTTTTTAATATTGCTGGTGTGTTTGAGGTTAGAGAATCTATGTTTTGCTCATTCTAGTTAGAAGGAAGCTCAATCCCTCTTCAGGACCCTTTTCCTAAGGAGCTGGAGCCTTGACATGACTACATCCCAGTCTGCATAGGCACCTTCCAGGTGACGTGTCACTTTTGAACAGGATGGGTAGCCTTGGCGACCATGGAGCACACGCCAGTTATCAAATGTGAGTATGTCTCCTATAAAGAGATTGCACAAAGGTCAGTAGTTGGAATGTTAGAGTTGATTCCTTCAAAAAAACAGAGAGGTCACATCAAGAGTTAGTGAGCAATAATTTTAAGTAGCCCAGCTGGACATACACAGCAACAACACAGTAATTTTCTCAATTTTAACTTTCTCAACCAGAGAGGCCAGTTCCCTTTTGAAACCTCTTTCATCTCTTGTATAATTAGGAGTTAAAAAGCAGGGTGGTAGAGGAGTCCATACTGAGAAAATCAAGCCTTAAGGAGAATGCAAATACATAGAGGTGAAATAAATAAAATGTGTGAAAACCACTAGGATACATTTTATTTGACCAGTCTAGTACTAGTTGTACCATACACATATATACAATACCTGTTAAGAGAATTTCATGAGAACAAAGTCAAAACACTGAAAGTTAGGAAATTGCATAATTAATGCTAGAATACAAATTTAATTT
Organism: Serinus canaria; assembly: GCF_022539315.1. Classification (NCBI taxonomy): domain Eukaryota; kingdom Metazoa; phylum Chordata; class Aves; order Passeriformes; family Fringillidae; genus Serinus; species Serinus canaria. The sequence goes on from NC_066319.1 coordinate 48,708, forward strand.
TTCTCCCTTGTGTGTCACCATTATGCTAAATCTTGAATTAAATAAACTCACAGTCTTTCTTATTTTCTTCTCATTCCCCCTACCACCAATTGCGTTAATCAACAAAATGGATGCCACTAATGTAATGTAAGGGGCTTTGTTTTTCTATTAATGTGGTTTTACACATTATTTTATTGTGTGTTTCCAATGGAGAGAGATTAACTTCCTCACAGACATTTCAGACACAAGTACCATAGTATATGAGTGTCTATATGATACTTTTATCCCCAATCGTCTTGTTCTGTTTATACCTGAATAATAAGTTTTGCACCTTTAAGACTTTTTCCAGAGAGTGAAAAAGAGAAAAAAGAATCACACAGTTTGTTTTCAGACACTGCACTTACTCCTCCACATTCCTGCTCCTGGACTGTGTTGTCTGCGGATAGACAGCAGGACAGAGCTTTCCCTTACTTTTAGTTAGTTTAACTAGCTGAGGCAAAGAAGTTCCCTAGACCGTAGATTTTTTTTTCCTTTCCCTTTTCTTAGACCTGTTTGAACCTGCTCTAGACTGAACACCCAGAGGAGCACCGGCAGCTCCACCTAGCCTGCGGCATCTCCAGCACCAGAGAGACTGATAGAAGACTGAGTGAGTTGAACTGCAACCTGGGGAGGGGACTTTCTGAGTTTGTCATCTCTTTTAGAACAGTAAAGAATTTTATTGTTTAATACTGTTTAAGTTTTATTGTTTAATAAACAGTTTTTTTCCACTTTTCTCCAAAGAAGTGTTTTCTCCCAGACCGGTTGTGGGGAGGGGCCGATTAAATCTGCTTTCCTAGAAAAGCCCCTTAGAGAGTACTCTCCCAAATTTGCCCTGAACCAGGACAAATACAATGAGGCAGTCAGATATAAAGATGAATGTACTTTTGTAATATCTCTTGAGAGATTCAAATATATATTTTAATGCTGAAGAATAAAAGAACAGAGATTAAGGCCACACATGATATCCCACATAGGATTGCCAATCTATGGTGCTATTGACACATCAGTTTCCAATATGCTACGTAGCATAAAATGCTGTTTTGTATTTAGTTTAGAGATACATTTGACTAATCTATAGGTAGACTATTCCTCCCTGCCACTTTTTTCTTCTTTATAGTGTAACAATGGCAAGAGAAATCTATGAGATGAATGCAAGAAAGCAGTACGAAATAAAATAGAATATTGAAAAAGTTGAAGTTCCTCTCAGTACTAGTGCTAGCAGTGTTCAAGTATTTTGACTGTCAGGAAAAACATGTGGAAAATTGTTGTGAGGAGAAGCAACTTACTGACCTGGTTTCATCTTGAAAGTAAACCTGTGTTCTGCGCTGTTCAATAAATCATTAAATTCCTTTAGAGCTGCATAAAATGGCCTCACTTTTTCAGCTGGTATATCAAACACCGTGTCTCTTGTTGCATTATTATAATTGATGCGAATTGCTTGGCCTCTGGAATCCGTGCTATAAAACAAAGAAAAGGGGGAAAAGAGGAAATTAAAAAAGAAAAAGGAATGTTGTTACTGTTGTTACTGTTACTTGTACTGTTTCTGTTGTTACTGAAACAGTTCAAGATGATTAAACAATAACTGAATTCTCCTACTGGAATATCCACATGTTTCTATACTAAAATTCAGACTGATATTGGATTGGATTTTGCTAACACTCTTTAATTGTAAACTTTTTAAAATAAATAATAAACTTTTTTTAAATCATAAAAGAATATGAACATTTTAATTTCATCTTCTGACGGTATATAATTCTTAATCTAAATGTTTCAAATCATGGCCTCCTCTTGGCATGATATGTACATATACATTGGCTGGCATTTGGCTGTTTGCTAGCCTGTGCCTTTGCCTAGGAGTTGATCTAATTACCACCACTTCTTGTTTGTGTGTGGAAAAACCTAGTAAGTAGCACAATGCACAGAACAAATCATGCATTTCCCCCAAAAAAGACTAAAGATCCCAACCAACCAAGCAAAAATCTCCACCCAAACCTAGAACTACAGACCACGTTAAACCACAAGGTGGCAGGAGCAGACCTTTTCCTACCAACACATCATCCACCAGATGACAGAGATTTTCTTTTTTGGTGTAGTTGAAACTACTCACTCTATAATCCTTTGTTTACAGTGCACAGCAAAATCACAGTAATCCACCCCAACATCAGCATAGTCTACTGCTGTAGAGGACAGGATCTGGTATGCCTCAGGATTTTGTTTCTTCAGCTTGTTGGATACATGAAATCCATCTACAACTTCACTCTCACCTCCTGCAGCTGTTTGTTTTATACAATGAAGAAACTGAACCTGGAATGAATTAACAGCTCTTTTAAAAAATAATTGGCTTGCATATTTAACATCTTATTAGTATCAGTTCTCTCACATCTGTGGTTCTTTTATTCTGGTTGTTTGTTTTTTTTCCCAGTGACAGACTGAGCTCTCATTTACTGCAGCTTCACAACACTCTGCCACCAGTATCACAAAGCCAGAAAATTAAAATAGCGTGTTCATAAATCCATCCCATTGGGATATCTTCTAATGCTTGCAACCTGTGAGTCAGTGGCAAAAAGGTCTTGCTTCTCTCTTTTGAGTCCCTCCTTCTTTCCAGTTCTCTGGAATGATGTGAGTTATGTGGATTATACTTTGATATGACAGGAACCAGGTGAAATCATCTTTTCCCTGGTTGTTCAGTTTTACAGAAAGGCCCTAATTTTTTTGTCTGTTATGAAAGAGCGAACAAGTATTTATCTTGTACCAATTCACAAAAACCAGACTATACCATCTTAATTTCTTTCTCTGTTCCCCTCCTGAGCTGAAGAGATGAATCCTAAAATGTCCCAACCAGACTATGGCATTTAGACACCTAACTTTTGTGAAATAATGAGAACAGTACTCACAGCATATAAAGGACCCGAAAGTTTTCTCCTATGGCAATATTTTCAAAACTTTGTGAATTTATTTTAAAAATTATGGGATATGTGGGAGACATGCTGAATTTATATCATACTGTATAAACTGCATGCCATGTGTAAATAGATCAGCATAATGCAGATTAATATATCAATATTTTTACATTGCTCTTTTAAGACAAAATTCAGAGCCACTGATCACTAACCATATTTCACACTACAGGAACATTTCCCTTTCCCCTTTTGTGGAGTGAAAAAGTCAGTAAATTCAACTTACCCCGGGTGGATGCTGCAGAACAGGATAATCAGTGTGCAAGCAGAGTCTCTCAGTTGTGTATGCTACATTGTTAGCATCTGCTTTGTCTTGCACTTGCCAAGTCGGTCTTTATAATGAAAGGAAAAAGAGAAAACATGTAAGAACATCCAACATGCCAGACAGTACACACTGAAACTGTGAAATCACAGTACAACAGTCACTTCAACTTTGGACATGAAAATATTGTAACATTATAAGGAAATAAGGATTTAGCAGCATCCTTCCACCCCAAGAGAGGCTTATTTCAGCAGTCCTAGATAAAACTTCAGTGTCTCAAGGGACATCTGGCATCAGGGCAGTACCTAGAAGAAGGATGGCTTTCCAGCGTTGGCAAAGGCCAGCTGAAGACACTAACCAAGAGGCTTCTGCCAGCAGAAATCATCCTAGTAATGATGCTTCAGAAATAAGTGAGTAGAAGTTGGCCCATTTCTTTTTATCAATCTTTCACTTTCCCTCTGCCACATGGAGCACATTATCAGTGAAATTCAGAACTTGTAAAGGCCGTGTAATTTTCTCCAGAAGTTATTTTTAAGGCTTCATAATATTAGAAAATATAGAGTATCCTTTACAGGTGGATCTTCCCTGTAAGTTGAAAATTTGCTTCTGGAGAAAAATGTCTTGATGAAAGACTTTGGAACTTCTTCCCTTTCTATGACATTCTTTTTGAGAACTAGCTCTGTTTACTTTATTGCATAGTTTCTCGCTTGGAATTTGGTGCAATTCAGTAAAAAGTTTTCTGACGTCTGCAATGAATAAAGTAAGTCACAGCTATATGGCAATGACATGAATGCCTCATGTTGCTGCACACACAAAATGGGTTTTGAGTGACACACCATGCAGGAGAATCTGAGACCCAGGACCACAGGTTTTGTTTACACAATGTTCACATGATTGAAGACAGTCCTCAGCAGATGCATGTTATAGATCCAGATGTTTGTCTGGAAAAGTGTAATTTACCATACAGAGATGATAAAATTGCATGCGCATAAGTGACCAAAAAGAAATTGTGAAACTCATTTTCCCTTGTAGAATACTATAGACAAAATATGTTCCAGATGGTGTCTGCCTAGTTTTGCTTCTTAATAACAGTTTTAAAAGAAAATAGGCTAAAGAATATGGAGATAAAATTATTTATATATAGTATATAAATACTTTTGCTCTAGCAGTGGCATTTAGTATAGAAATTATGCAAAATGCTAAAATTAGATTTCTGCAATTTCCAGAGGGAAAACCCTCTTGAGTATCTGCAAATGTGTTTAACTGCCTAGGAGAAATAGTTTTTATTATTTGGTATGGCACATATTCATCAGTACATTACTTGAGAAACAGCACATATTCATCATCACATAACCTCAGTACTCAAGTATGACAATTTCAACCACACTTCCACTGTCTGACAGCCAAAAAATAGCCCCTTTATATAATTCCTGTAATTAGTGCAGAAGACAGCTAGATTTGCTCCATCTCATTTCATAGGCTGCAGTGTCACTTGATGGTTCTAAAACAATTTAACACATTTTAATTGCCTTTTTTATATAAACATATAAAATTGCTGGAGTGATAACACTTATAGAAGCATCAGAAACTTTTGTAAAAGCAGTCATTGCTTTTGTATTGTCAGGATTTGCAAGGGAAGCTTTCCTTCCACATAGTGAGCTTTGGTCAAAGCCCAAGCTACTGACTTGAAGTCAAAGAGGCGAATGGAGAGTGCAGCATTGAATATGGGGAAAAAATCAACCTCACTTTGTCTAAGTCTCAACTGAGCTGAAGCATCAACTTGGCCATGTTGGGGGTACAGGTAGTAAGGGTACGTCAGAGGACTCTGGGACCCTAAGGAGAGCAAAGTGGGTTGGAATGGTTTGTGGTTTAATAACTTGGGTCAGATTTCAAAGCCCATTGTTCAGACTGTTTGATAGAGGAGGAAGATTGGCACCAAGCAGGTGTATAGCGAAGTTTTTGCATTATATAGCAACATGGGTTCAGTCTTTATCAGTAGAAAACCAGGCTGTCCTTCACCTCCTTAGTCCTGCCAAAGTGCAGCACTAGGAACTGAAGCCACATTTGAATCGTTTGGTCTTACACTTCATTAAAAGTCTATGTCTTATACATATGAGATTTGGGACACGTGTCCTTCTCTTGCTGCTGAAGACCTCCAGGTGACACTGATGGATTGGCTGTTTCCATGGCAGTGCTGGAGCCCCGAAGGAAGGCCTTCACATCACACCAAGCACTGGAAAAGGCTTCAGAAAAGGAGGAGGAACACAAGGTCTAGGGTGTGAGAAGCTGGAGAAACAAATTGCGGTATGACTGGAGACTTCATTAATGCAGTTGGGTCTCCATAATGGAAAGAAAAAGGTTAATTTAAAAATGTGGAAACTCTTAATGTTGTTATATGGCTGATATAGAGAATGTTTCTACTTTTTACAGTAATGACATTTTAGGGAGGTCACACCAAGCAGACATCTAGACAAGAAGAAAGGCTTTTTCTTTCATGTGTTAGAATTGTATTCATTGCTGTTACATTTCAGTATAAAATTCAGGGTTCTGTTGAGGTAATATTTAATTTGGCAAGTTTGCCAACTCCAAGTTTATCCTTTTATTTATCATATTTTGTAGGCCATGTATTTGGCTCCCAGTAAAACACCAGAGAAACAATAACCCAGAGTTATTATTTTACTACAGTTGTAAAAGCCACCTCAGAACTGGATGCCAGTAAGAACTGAACTTCTGTTTCAGAGATGAAAATTATAGTAAGTAATAATTTACTATTTACCAGCTACAAACATTTCTTCTTAGTTAGATGGAGGTCACTGATTCAGCTTAGCAAGATGTGAGTTGCCACCATGGTTTGTCTGTTCGTTTAGTAGGTGCTTGCAGAGGTAGAACTTCAATTTGCAAGTTCTTGGCATCAAAAGGATAATTTACAAATACCTGCTTGTGCTCCTTCAAGATGAACTCTGCTTGTTGGGATTGGCTATGGCTTTCCAGAGCATACTCTACTGAAAGCAGGAAAATGGGTACTCAGCCCATCGTCTTGGTGATGTGGGCTACGATACCATCACTTAAGTCTTACCTATAGCCATGATTTAAAATCAGGCTAAGGAAAAGTTTCAGAACAGATAACTTCCTCTGTTCAGAATGGGACTGGATTAGGGATTTCTGGTTTTGTTTCATGGCATAGACAAGTAAGTCTATCTCACTGTTACCCTATATTCAACAACATTTGTTTTCAGGCACTCTTCCTTCTCTCAGCAGTTAATGTTATTTCTGCCCTTCTCTACATACCCTACCTGTAACAGCAAAGCAATTCTCTTTTACAGTATATGAATTTGATGCCACATTTTCTAATATATAGAGTAAAAACCATACACTTTGCTTTAAGATATAAATCCTCAAAAGAGATATAACAAGCTTAGATGAAGAACATTAGAGGTGATTACAACACTGGGAAAACAAAGATTTTATAAAACAAACTGACCCATAAAATGTGAGACGCAGGAACCCAATCCTGCGGCCAAGTCTAATCAATTCTCCCTGCCTTGTAGCAGCTCCTGTCAGTAGAACAATTCCTACTTTCTTTAGGGTGCACAACCACCTGTATGCACTTTCATCATTGTACATGATCTCTTCAAAAGGTGTTTTGGGAAGTTGAAGGTCTGAGCCCCAGTACTGATGTTCTGAAAGGGAAGAAATAAAGAAACAAGTTTTTAGCTGTTTTAGTATCAAAACTCTTCAGTTTACTGGCTTGTATGCATAAACTGTCCTGGTTCAGGGCAAATTTGGGAGAGAACCCCCAAAGGGCTCCTCTAGGAGATCGGATTCTATCGCCCCTCCCCCAACCGGTCCGGAAGAAAATACCTCCTTGGAGAAAAGTGGAAAAAAACTGTTTATTAAACAAGAAAACATAAACAATATTAAACAATAAAACCCCTTGCTGCTCTAAAAGAGATGACAAACCTAGACAGTCTCTTCTCCAGAGTCTAGTTCAGCTCACTCAATCCCTTATCAGTCCCTCCGGCACTGGAAATGCCGTGGCCCAAGCCCCGGCCTGGTGGCCACCAATGCGAGCTGCTGGTGCTCTTATGGTTGTTCAGTCTGGAACAGGTGTGAACAGGTTCAAAGAAATGGAAAAAAGGAAAAAAAACACAGTCCAGGGAACTTCTTTGCCTCAGCTAGCTAAACTAACTAAAAGCAAAAAAAAGAGAGCCCTGTCCCGCCATCTGTTCAACTGCAGACAACGCAGTCCAGGAGCAGGAATGTGGAGGAGAGTTCAGTGTCTGTAAACAAACTGCGTGCCTCCTCTCTCCCCCTCAATCCTTGGAGCAAGTCTTAAAGGTGCAAAACTTACTATTCAGCATAAACAGAACAAGACAATTGGGGATAAAAGCACCATATAGTCAACCTAGGACACAAACATATATACATGTTCAAAGATAGGGCTCAGTAATGGGTAAAAAGGACAAAAATGCTAATTCTTACTTTTTTTGTTTTGCATAAAGTTAGCATTGATTCTAGTTTTTTGCAAAACTTGAAACATTACTGGTTTAAGTCAAGCATTCTCTTAAATATTGAATCAGGGCTTTTATTCTTACAGTAAAGACATATTTGTTTTTCCTTGCTATTATATATTTAATCTGAAGCTGCTATTCTTAGAAGAGTGTACTATGAAGCATGAAAAGATTTTATCTAGAATAATTGTTTTGTTTAAATCACAATTACCTTACTTGGTGTTTTAGCTAATATTCATCAGTCACAATCATCAGTCCAATCATCAGTCACAGAGATCACACACTAGAAATGAAACCACATAAACATTTGTAAAATTATGCAGGTGGCATCACTTAAGAAACACCTGCATCTGTATTTATTCCCACATCTCTTCGATGGACTGGACAAATAAAAACTACAAATTCCAAGGAGCTTTCAGAATTAAAATCTCAATTCTGAAAAGGGCAATTTTACATGGTGACTGAAGGACATACTATAGTTCAAACAACTGTGAAGGCCAGGTTTGGGCTACTTTTTTACCTCTTTCTAGATATAGGTAGGAAGAACAAAATACAATGTGCTCTTAAAAAAAAGTTGAACTTAGACACTACAGAGTTAAAATATTTTTCAACCACTAGTGTTCTTCTTTCATCTGGCTAAGGCTACTTAGAGATGGTCCAAGAACCAGAACACACATGCCCATATATAAGCTATTCGCAAAGATGATCTTTTATGGTCTACACGTGTTTCAAAGCAGCAGCATTATGATTCAACAAGCTCTTGAATTTTGTAACATGTTCACAAAATAAAAAAGTGCAAATCTTGAGGAGACATATAATTTCACATCATTAAATTCCTTTTTGATACCACTCCATGGTCAGTTACTCACTGCTCCACTGCGTTTAGCTTAACATACATCTTTTCACATGTTTGAAAGATGGTGAAAAAATAAAATATGAATGTTTTCCCTTTACTATATTATAAGTTAAGAAATTAAATAGACTTATGTATGTTGTATATTGTATAAGTATGCTAAGAATACCCTTTGAAATACAGAGCAGGTGAATAATAATGTGAAAACTAACAGAAGATTTTAAGTTTAATCTTTTCCATCCTAGTTTTCTTACTGACTTGTTAATAAATATTTTCCTAATTTTCCAGAAACAAAAAGTAGAATTTGAAGGAATATATCAACAGATTTTTCTTCATTTTGGGAAATAAATACATGCACCTAAATAAATAATAAATAGCTGCACCTATTGAACTGCAGCTCCAGGAGTCCCAGGCTTCCAAGGGCACATGGACTGTAGTGTGCTCTTGTTCAAGTTCCCAACTGCTCTTGCTAGAAGTTTCACCTGATATGGGATGATCCTTTTGCAGCAGGGCGTGGCCTGTGGTGTTGGGTCTTGCAGTAGGTTTGGTTACAGACCTGGGCTTTGTCACAGCACTGCAGAACAGGACATGCTCAGCACAGCAGTCAGGGACTGTCTTGGATTCTGGCATGACAAATCTGTCAACCCCTGCAGCTGCCCTGTGGAACCACCACCCTCCATCCTCCATCCAAGCAGACCTGCAGCACTGGCGACTATCCTCTGGCCTCACATCCAAACAGCTGTGGAGCCAAAGGGAGGTGAAAGCTAAATTCAAATGTTTCTCATATCACTTGACTTGAAGAGAAATAATTTTTCTGGGAATTTAGCCTTTGCCAGACTCTGAAATGTATTTGGGAATAATACCATAACATTGCTGGCTGACTGAAGAGATATTTAACCTCTACGGTACTGCTACAAGGTGAAAATTGCAAAGTGTCAAGGAAACTGAACTCTTCACTGATACTCCCAAAACAGTTTACTAAAACTGAAGAGCTTTTTTTCCTTTAATGTTTCACCACTTGCATTTTAAAAGCACCAACAAACAGAAATAGTTGCCAAACACCACCAAAACAAAAAACTAGAGATTAAATACCGTTCAGTCCTGCCGTGCAAGGCCATAAACACTTTTCCTCAAAGTTTCACTTTTCTCATATAAATTTCTTTCCAGTGACAAGTGTAGCCAGCATCCTTAAAGGTTTAGGTTTGTCTCTCTTTTTTAAGGTGCAAGCTGGTACACAAATGCATATGAATCCTCCCTCAAATTTCAGAGAAGACAGGCTTCAAGTTTCCAGACCTTCAGTGACATGCTGATGCAGTCAAGAGCCTGCCCTTTGAGTTATTGCAGGAGCAGCCTTTTCCCCTTCACATTTGCCAGTGTACTCCGTAATGACACCATGGTAAATACACCAGAAGTTGAAACCTTGCATATAGCTCCAAGTGGTAATATGAATGTCACGGCACCATTTAATACTAAATATCCCAAAGAAAATGATTAATTTTAGCACAGAATTTCCTGCAGACTTTTTAATTTTTATGGTTTACATATTAGTAATCGTGTGGTTTTTTTTTTTTTCAGAGAGCTCTTAGAGTTTAATTTAAATACACTAGTGACAATTTTGACCCTTCTAGTAGCTGCAAGAGTTCTGAGGTCTAATTTTTAACACTTATGTCTGATATAAACATGAACTGCTTTTAAACAATTCATATTTATATGAAAAACAGTGAAGGAATTCTCCCGACTGGTCCAAGAGAGCATCACAGCCTGGTGAGCACAACAGCAATAGGTGAGAGACAAGTCATAGGTCTATACTAAAAGAAGCAGCATTTATACCTTGGCTCCAGATGAAAATACTCTATATTTTACAAATTGTAAATGTCCAATATTTACAAATTGACAGATTGCCAGGTCCACAATTAATTGGAAAAGGGACAGGACAGCAAAACTCAGAGAATGGAAAAAAGATCTTGTGGTATGCAGATAGTTACATTCTTACATTTAAAAGTGTTTTTTAAAAAGACTGCCTGAAAGTCTTAGAAAACTGTATGCTTCCCATGGCATGTTATCCTTCCACATACCAAACAACAGGAACTTTGGAACTTTCTACCCATCTTTGTGCACAAAATCTCTTCAGCCTGAAAATCTATCAAGGAGCTGCACTGAACTGCACAGGGACTGTACTCTTTGGCAGTATTTCCTGGGGGTAACTGATCCCACTCAAGAGCTTCATTGTTTTATTGTGTCATCATAGAATGATTTCTTCCCACTGCTAAGGCAGTAAATACAGTTTCCATTGTACTATAGTAGAAGTATTAGAACATATGCTCTGAAAGCTGAAGGGGTAAGAAAGATAGGAATGAGTCATTATTGTCTGGACAGCCTTAGGTCTCACTTGCACAGCACAGCTGCAGTTGCCAAATTAAAAATCTTTATGTTTGCAAATCGCAGAATCAGCTAGGTTGGGAAAGACCTTTGTGATCATCAAATCCACCCCATGACCTAGCACCACCTTGTCAACTAAACCATGGCACTGAGTACCACATCCAGCCCTTCTTAAACATCTCCAGCATGGTGACTCCACCACCTCCCTGGGCCCCCCCACCCAATGCCCCATAACCCCTTCTGGGAAGAAATTCTTCCTGATGTCCAACCTGAACCTTCCTGGTGCATCTTTAATCTGTGTCCTCTTGTTCTGTCACTGGTTTTCTGGGAGCAGAGCCCCACCTTCACTGGGCTACAAGCTCCTTCCAGGGAGCTGTGGAGAGTGATGAGGTCACCCTGAGCCCCCTTTCCTCCAGGCTACACAGCTGAGCTGCTCTTCAGAGGAGTTATGTTCCAAGCCCTTGACCAGCCTTGCTGCCCTTCTCTGCACACACTCCAACATCTCAATGTCCTTCCTAAAGTGAGGGCCCAGAACTGGTCATAGCACTCAAGGTCCTGCCCAACCAGTGTCGAGCACAGGGAAACAATGATCTCCCTGCTCCTGCTGGCCACGCTTTTCCTGATCCAGGCCAGGAGCCATTGGCCTTCTCAGCCACCTGGCTACACTTCTGGCTCACATTCAGTCTGCCACCAGTCAGCACCCCCAGGTCCCTTTCTGCCTGGCTGATGTCCTGTCCCTCTGTCCCCAGCCTGTAGTGCTGCAGGGGTTGTGGTATTGATGAACCTCTCTTTGCTGGATTCAGCCCATCTATCCAACCTGTCCAGGTCCCTGTGCAAATGTAAATGAACAACTCATATGGGATAAAAACAAGTCTTATAGAATTATTTAGTATCTTTATGGATAATTTATATTATGACTACTAAAATCCCAGATCTATGTGCTTTTCAAAATGGAAAGTATTAAACTCTTTTGAAAGAATTAATGCCTCTTTCAATAATTTCAGAACAATAATTGGGGGGGGAAGAAAGGAAAAACAAAAATCCCATTTCTTGATCATAACAGGTTAGTCCCAACTACATTAGAGTTTGCATAAAGTGAGAAGATGCCCTTTGTTCAGTACCTGCAGATGGTGTGCATGCATCAACACTTGGAATTATCCAGCACTTACTAAACAACTTGGGACAATACTGATGAAATCTTCTTGAGTAATATAAGAAAATCTAGACACCACTGGAGTAAATTATTTCACCTAAAATTATTTTGCCTACAGCATGTATCTTAATGTTTGTTGAAAGCCAAGTGGTTTTTTGCTATATTGTGAGTTATATATATGGCAGCCAACTCATCATTAAGCCCTTATTAGTTATTACTTCAGGATAAATTCAAATGACCAGACTTCTAAAGTAAAAAACTACTTTTAACTTCATCTTCCTAAAATTATTATCTCTCAGGACCTAGCAGGGAAACTGAAAACAGCACTGATGCTGTTAGCATCCTGATTCAAACTTTTACAGAGCCGGATATAAACATTCAGTATCATACTATCACATTTTAAAGAATTATCATCATTTGAAAACTTTAAACTGCTGTTTAAACCTTAACCCAATCTAAGGTTAAAAATATTATGTACCACTACAGACTAGCTCTGCAGAATCTCCTCTTTCACCCAACAGGAAAAAATTATTGTGATGTTATCTAATTTCCACCCCCACCCCCCAAACCCCCCAGCCCCATCCTATTGTTGGAATGCCAGCACGTTGGAAAAAGAACCTCAGCACACACAATGGAGCTAGATACTGGATACTGGCTTACTCAGTGTCTCTCACAAGCACCCTCTACTACCCCCAGCATCTGAATTACAGACATGGTAAATTATTCCTGTGACATCTGCTGCTTAGAACTCCAGTAAACAGAAAGAAAAAAGAGCATCTTTGAGACACCACAGCTGTAGAAGTAGAATATGGTTCTTTGGCTGTTCTTTTGGACCATATTGTAAGCTGGGCTGAAATGAGCCTTGATATACACAAACAGCAGATTTTGATTTTGCATATTGCATGGATAGGATCTGGCAATGTTTTAAAAGAGAAATCTTGACATACTGCCATAGAGCTATTTATAGCCACTTCATCATGCACTGAAAATCTGACCAACTCTTCTTTTTGGGCTTGACACAATGTCTGACATCTACGTTTTTGAATCAGAAACCATGATGGAAAAACATTTTTTAAGAAAGCAGCACTAAAAGCAAATAACCGCTTGCGAAAGAAAAAAAAAAAAACAAACCCAGCCACAGCGGCAAATGTCAGCAGTGAAGGTTAACCTTTAGCTACAGCAATCTGGCAAGTTTCTATTTCTCTTTGTTGAATCAGCATGCAGGGCTGGCATTTCACAGCATTGTCTGTAACATCATACTGCTGGGCTATGGTTAGCTACTTAAGGGCATGTAATTTGCAGTGTGCACTCACCACAAGTATGTTCTAAACTTTCCAAAATATACAACGAAAAACAGATCCTAAGCAGCCAGCAAGCAAACTCACAGCTGTTTTTGCAACTGAAACCTGGGAAAAACTGCAAGAAGGTGTCAATCATAATGAGCCAGGGAGCTCATTATTATCATTGTCTCAGAGTATGAGGAAGGGATGAAGGGCATCACTAAAAAAAAAAAGCCAGTTAATTGGTGTAACGTTTATACACAATTTCTTCAGACCAACCATGTGAAACAGAATTTGAAAAAGCATTGCCCAAAGAATGAAACAGATCTTTGGTGTATATTTTTACCTGGATGGCTCCAATGGAGAAGAGCAGTGGCAAAGCAGAGAACTGGCTCCTAAAACATGCACTGTATTTAGATGCCAAAGGTAAGCACTGTGCAAATGCATGCACGTGAAGGCAAATCACAGCCAGTTAAGACTTCATAATAGGTGAAAAAGGTAGCACTACGTCTGAAATATTGAAATCTCAGTAATTAATACCTTTGCCCATTAACACAACCTGAGATCTAGATTATTTTGCCTGAGTATTAATTAAAGCAATTTACGTTGATCCCTTTGAAGTCTACAAAACATCCTGCTAGCTTTCATAGCATATTCATTTTCACAAATAAAATTCTTGCCATCTGAAAAATCAAGTCTAGTTTCCCTGAATGAGGTCTGTATCTTCACCATATTCACTCTAGAAGCGTGCTGAACTCTTCAAAATAATAAACATGACTTTATTTTTGCCAAAAGTAAAGTAGATAGAAACTTTTATATTACCAGGGGAAAAGAGATCCATTCTGAACTACGAAGAGTGTATTACAGCATCCACTGAAATGAATGGAGATATTTCTTATCTTTTAAACCAGTAATGTCCTATTTTAACAGATACTGTCTTAACACTGAACACAGATGCACGGCTTTCTGCAAGAGCAGATCTCACAGGAACACTGTCAAGAGCAATCGCAGGCATCCTGCAATCCCATCCTTTCACACCTCCATGCTCAGTCTGAAATGCTGTCAAAGTAATGATGAAATGCATCATGCCAAACCTCGTGGGTTTATAATTATCCACTTTAAAGGATAAGTGATTTGTACAGGGTAAATATTACAAAGACAGTTGTACAAAATACTTTCTTATCAAAAGACAGTCTACTACTAAAATATGCATGGGAAGCAAAGCAAACACAACCTGAACTTCAGCACTACACACTGCTAGGCTACAGTTACTTTTTAACAAGAAGGCCATGAAAAAGGGGAAAAAATATTTCAGTTGCAACTCCCTTGCAATTCCAAATAATCTTTCTTTTTAGAAAAATTTAAATAGTTTAAACAGCACTCATACACTTCCATAGTCACAGACCACTGGTGGTCCATGGCTCATTTATGAGACCTACTAACATTTTTTGGAAAGAGAAGGCTTTTAGGAAAGTAAGTGCAGCCCAATTAGTTGTATTTCTCTCAGGTATAGAAGGTTGAAGAGGGAAATGATAACCACGGGTCCCTGTCACACATGCACAGACTGGCACTGGGCAACAAGGACTGTTGCTACAGCTTCAGCTGGGTAGACCCAGTCCTCACACAGGCACCTCCAGCCAGGACAGTCAGTGTCAAACCCCTTGCATTTGTCACAAGCATGGCAGAGACGGATTTAATTCCTACCTGGTAAAAATAAATCTGCTCGCATTACAGCTCTGGCTTCTTCAGAGAAGCATCTTTTTTTCAACCACTCAGCTTCATATTCACTTGTGTGTTCATCAGGCCATGTAATAGAGATCTTTCAACATAAAGGAAAAGGTGAGTTTAGAAAAAAAATATTTGAAAAACATCATCTAGAACAACAAAATCCCTTAGAAACGGCAGAAATTGTAATACTTAGATCAATACTATCAGAGTTAAACTTTCCCTGAAGCATGATAGCAAACAAGTAATGAAAACCCAACTGAAACACCATTCAATTCTGACACTTTTTATAAATGTTCATTTTCATTTCAACTCATGACCTAATTTGCTGGTTTGTGTGGACTGTTTCCACTGTGGGAACTGTACTTAACAGAAAGAAAGGAATTGCAAAAACTGGCACATATCACTGGGGAGAGCACTTCACACCAGCTCAGAAGAGTGAAAATTTCTTGCAAAACTCTGACAGGTCGTGAGAAAACAAAAAGAACAAGACAGACAAGGACCTTTTGCTAGGAGAGAAATCCAGCACCTACTTTTGAAGTCATCCCTCTATCAAATGAATTTTTGTAGAAGTGTTTAAAATTTTTAAAAAGTCCTGAAAAAAAACATGGATAGAAAGCATATGGCTTTGCTTGTCATGAACTGAAAGAGCTCAGTCCAGCACAGACCCTCAGCTGAATTTTTAAGGTGGATGAATAGGTATCAATTCCCAATTCACATGACTGTGTTCATTCACATGATGGTAAAACACTATCAGTATAATTTTAGTATTAGTGCTGTGCTTTTATCAGTTTCTGAATATAAGTGGAAACAGACAATTCCCAATTTGCCTGATCAAATAATGAATTTACATTGCATTAATTTTGTCTACAATCAACTTGGGAACCCAGAATTCCTCACCAGAGACCCTTATCCTGTGGCCGAGGTACTCACACATGAGTCAGCTTCTGCAAACTGCCCCTGCAGCAAGGCTGCCCCATCTGACCCAAGGCTGACTGCTACATATTCAATGATTAAAACATCTTTAAGTATAAAACCAAGGAAATTTGTTTGCCAAAGGAGCCATGTACTGCTTTTAATAAAACATTTTTAAAAATCTAAATAATTTAATAGGATTTTTTATATCAGGAAAGATTGACATTCATGAGGAGGGCA
>NC_066319.1:1570000-1702500 GCF_022539315.1 Serinus canaria
AACCCCAGCTGGCAGTGCTGAGGCTTCCACTCCCTCACACCCACCACACTGGGATGGGGGAGAGACTTGGAAGGGTAAAAGTGAGAAAATTCCTGGACTGAGATAAAGACAGCTCAGCAGGGAAAGGCAAAGCAATCCTCACAAGGAAAGCAAGGAATTCATCCCCCCTTCCTGATGGAGCTCAGCCATGCCCAGGGGAGCAGGGCTCCAGCCCAGGGCTCCATCCCAGGGGAGTAGGGCTCCATCCCAGGGCTCCATCTAGGGGATCAGGGCTCCATCCCAGGGGAGCAGGGCTCCAGCCCAGGGCTCCATCCCACTCCAAACATCCCCTTTTCCTCCTCCTTCCCCCAGCTCCATACACTGAGCATGAGCCAGAGGGGCTGGGACACCCCTGGGGCTGGCTGGGCTCAGCTGGGTCCTCTCCCAGTCCCTCTCTGTGGGCTGGGGTGGGAGGCAGGAAAGGCCTTGGCTCTGTGTGAGTGCTGCCCAGCTGCTGCAATCCGAAATGCAGCCTTGTGCAGGCTGCTCTAGGACAGAGGCATGACAGAACTAAAGAACAGAGAAGGGATTTATTCCAAGGATCTCCTCCATGGACCCACCTTGGGCAGCACCAGAGCCCAGCCAGGGCTGCACCCAAGATGAACCAAAATGGCCCCAAAATGCACGAGCGCTCCCGGGGTCTCTCCCTGGGATCAGTTCTGCTCCATTTGCACCTTGCAGTTCATTGTCCCATCCCAGCTTTAGCCCAGGCAGTCCCACCCTGCTTGTTTTTCTCTCTCCAGCCCACGGGGTTTGTGCTCTTGGGCTGAGATTTGGATCATTTGTCCTTGGTGCCCAGCTGGAGCAGGAATTGTTTTGTCTCCCTGCTCTGTGCAGAGAGCTCACCATCCCCTCATGTGAAGCTCAGACCCACCCACTAAAGCAGCACAGAATGTGAAACATAGAAAAGCTGAAAGGAATCACAAGGAACTCCCAGAACTTTGGGCCTGCAAGCCAAAGCTTAGAATTAAACACAGGATTTGATCTGAGACCTTAGAAAAGGCTTCCAAACCCAGGTGCTAGAAGTGAGAATGTGAACTTACAGGTTAAAGCAGAGACACAGTAGTTTAAATAAAGTTTAGAGTTTTAGAGTTTAAGATATAGAAAGTAAAGCAGTTACAGAGGTAAACAAGGAGTTTAGAATGCAGCACTGTAGGTTTGTGTGCCATAACACGATTGGCTAAGAAAGCTCACACTGTAACATGGGTCCATAAGATGAAATATTGAAGGGTTGGGTCAAAACCATAAATATCCTTGTTGGCAGTGCTTTATTGGGCAATAAATCCTTAAAAGGTCTTGTAGCTGAGGGTCCTGTGACCTTCTGAGCCATGCAGTGAAGCTGTGAGCTGAACTCACCCTTCCTGCCTATGTAGAAGATAAGAAAAATGAACCCCATCATTAAAACCAACTCAGAGATCCCATCTCTAATTCATTCAAATCCTCAAACTCAGCAATAACAAAAACACCCCTACTCAAATGCTATTTCCAGCACAAATCCAAAACACTGCCCTATACAAAGGGAAAAATAACTCTACTTCAGCCCCCAACAACACACTGTGCTACTGAAGAGATTTTCTTTTTTCCAGTGTTTTACTAATGACATAATTTTTCATTTTGGGTCACTGATAGGTTGTACACATCAAGGACATATCAGATGAACCCAAGATGACTAGACAGCAATCAGCTGAATCAGATAAAATCAGTTTTGACAATTTCTTCATGAATTTTATGATAAACAGATATACAATAAAATAGCTTTTAAAAATATAAATAAAATATATTTTATAGATGGTATATAGAGTAGCCTTTTATAAAAAACACAGTTAGAAACTCTAGTTAAATTCTCAACCGCTTGACTGTGCTACAGGGATCAGTGGAAATAATCTAATAAAAAATCTATCCTAATAAAAAAATCAATCCTTGGATCTTCATGTTTTTTGCAGTGAGCTTTACATTGTTTTAGCCTCTCAGCCATACAATGCACACCTTTTGAAAGTCAGATCTCTTTTTTTGCACCTCTACCTCTGCAATTATTTTCCCTGAGGCATAAGTTCCCTTGTTGGGTTTATAAGCATTCAGATAAGCACAATTTTTCTGCAGCTGGTTGATTGTACAAACAAATATCTATTTGGGTGATGGCTGTTTAAGTAAGAATGAAAAATTCCTTTTGAGTTTTAACAATGAGCAATGTGTCAGTGTGGCAAAATATTCAGGTAATGATATTACTACAAATTTCTCTCACCATTTTAGGTTTGGTAAATAAAACAAACAAACAATTCATTTTAAATACTTCAGTGAGTCCTTAAAAAAAAAATCAAGGTACTTGCTTTTTTAAAAAAATGATTTTTTTTTTTTTTAAAGCAAGGTACTTGGGCTTAGCCAACAGTGTCTTCCTGAGTGAAGTTTAGTTCTGGAGTTGATTATGGCCAACAGATGGTCCAGATATTACTTAAAATGTAATTAAGATATTTCAGTTTTCATTTCCATTTCATGGCTGTATCTTTACACATCTTATACTGAAGAAAACAGCTATTTCTGCCCTAATGCTCAATTTTCAAATTACTGTTTTCCCTGTCCATTCCGTGTTCAGCATAGAAATGTGTTTTGCCCACAGTTTATGTTGTACAACATATGCTTGGTTAATCTCTCCAGTCTGATTCTGAATTTTTTGATTTTTTTACTTGTTTTCTTCTGTTGGTCCTTATTTCATGATGCCAACACCCTCAACAAACTGCATAACACATCAGCAAGCTGCACAGTATTAAGGTTATTAGCACCACTTGCTGCTTTGTGTTTTACAGTCCATGCAAATCCAGTAGAGCTTGGAGGAAAATGTTTCCAAGAATTAAAAGATCCTCTCCAGCTCTATAGCACCTATCCTAAAATCTGACCACATATCCTCTGCATGACCAGTGCTGAAATATTGACTGCTCATCCTCAGGAATGAAAAGAAGCTTTTAAATTCTGAAAGCAACAGTATTTTCACTACTTGTGCTTTTCACTCCTGGCTGTTTTGAGAGTTCCCCCAAGGAGTTTTTAGCACTGAACCCAGTTTTACTGTCCTGTGTGTAAATATTCATGCACATATCCACATGACTATTTTTTTAGTCTCTGCAAAGACCATAGTTCTTGTCTTCTGATCACTCAAAGTACATTTACACTAAATCACATGTATATTCAAGTGTCTTGCTAAGGCCTTCAGCAAGTGTAATTAATCTGATCAGGATCTCACTGGGGTCTTAAAAATCAGTCTTTGATAAAGCTCTTGAATAACACAAAAATAATCTGTTGATCTAGGATATAAAGTGTATTGAAATGCCTCTGCATACTGTACATTTGCATTGAATTGGAGTAATTCCTGAGTTTTTTAGTCCATCTGCTGTGGAATTTCACTACCACTGGAGAGGCCTCCTTGTCTCAGCCAGTGTAGCTGCTTTAAAGGCTGGTATACACCTCCCTAAGATAAAAATATTTTACCTCAGGTTATTGAGCCTGAAATACTGAAAAAAGTGAGGCAAAAATAAAAAGAAGTATTCAGGAACACAGAGCTCTAGCAAATGCCTACCTGTCATTCTCCTCAGAACAAGTCAAAGGAACAAATAATCTGTTAATCTGATTTGTATCTGAATGAGTCCAAGGCTTCATATGTACAAATAATTCATTGGATGTTAAAGCAAAAACAATCTATGTAATTTTCTTTCCATATTGAGTTTAACAGGTCTTTTCCCACTATTGAAAGACATATTTTGGCATAAGGGATTGCTTGAAAATAACCCAAATTTACTTTATGTTAAGTAATAAACACTGTTAGATTTAACTCTATTTTTTATACTGTTGGTGTTTTCCAACAACAGGTTTATCTACTATTGAGGTTTATCTACTACACTTTAATACAATATTAAGTTCTTTCCACTTGCCTTAAGTGATGTTTATGGATTTGTGAAAACTACAGGGGATTCTACTCTTTTGTTTCTAGGCAATCTGAACATTCCACCCCTTTTGTGAAACTGCATCTAATAGTTTTCATCCCCAAAACAGACAATATTCCTTTTCCAATGCCCCATAAGAAATCCCTTTTGCCAAAAAATCTGTACAGGCAGAGGCTTTTCTACATCAAAAGGCATAAGTGCTAAATTGCATGAACAAGTCTGGAATTGCAAAAATACTTACAGCTCATAAAACCTTCCAAGAAAAACTCCTAATTACACTCAAAACAGTGCCTTGCAGGATGCTGGACGGCATCAACTTGTGACCTTCTCCTTCTGAGTTTTTTGGCAGCCAGGTCAGTAAAAAAATGTAATTTTTTCTACATAAGTATCATCACCTTTTTTCCCACATATGTCAAAAATACCTACAGTGCATCTATAGTTCATATAATGGTCCCATTTATAGATCCTGTATGGACTGGTAGTAATCAATATAATCAGAGCTATTATGGAAAATACCTCTGAAAAAGGAGAAGAATGAAAAACAACTGAGTTCCCTGAAGAAGTTCCAGAAATCAGGTGGATTAATGAAAATATTTCCAAGTGAAAAAATAATTCTATGTATTTCAAATGCTTTTGTGACATTTACTTTTCCAGTATTACACACTTCCATCAGGCAGTGAAGATGGTGTTGTCCCACCTTATTAACATGCATCCACTGCTCAAAGCTCTTACCCTTAAAAATGAAACTAAAACAAAGTTTCTAACATGCAAGGAGAACGAATTTATTCTGATCTTACTACTTTAATTTAAGCTACCAACACTATTTCATTCATTTGTTCATATACTGAACATGAATAAATCAAAATTTAATAAAAGGTTGAGTTACAACAGTTATACCACAGAAGGAGAAGATGACCAGGAAGGAAAATCTAATAAATATTATTTATTAGAAAAAAATTATAACCATCATCACCATTAATATCACAGGAGAAGAAGGTCACATTGCTGAATGGTCCATGATGAAAAAAACAGTAAGATGTGTAAGAGGCCAGTCTCTGCCTGGCTGTTTTAAAAAAGAAATCTTTGTACTTAAACTGAGTTGCACATGAGATATTGCCAAATCTGAACCATTACTGCTGGAAGACCAGGGAGGTGCACACTGACATTTTACAGGGTTATAGGAGAAAATCTGGGTAAGTGACCTTTGTGAGGCTTTTGCTGAAACCCATTTAAACTCAGATCCAGAAAAATGGATTCTTGTACCCACTATAGTGAAAACCTCATTTTCTTGCTACATATTTATAGTTGTTGGGTTAATTACAGGAAAGAAAAAAATTACTGTAATTCTTTGTATAGAAAAAACTTTATAGTAGGGAAAAAAAAAAGTAAAGATCAGAACTGGAAAATAAGACTGTCTTTTGATATATGCCTTCAGTAATGTTTTCTGAAACTACTGAGGGGCCTAAGAATGGATTTTGTTTAGGTCATGAATCTTAGTTTTTCAGATGAAGATGATCTTTGACGAATCAGAAATTACTTTGAGAAGGACTAGGAAATCCCAGAAATTATTAAACCTGCCTGGGAAACTGCTGAGGAAGGGACAGGTGAGAGGATCTTTAACAAAGGAAAAAATGTTATTTTTTCTTTTGTGCTCTCCATAAAACTGCTCAGCCATTTTGGTCTTCATGTGTCTGAAGGGCTTAAGGAACATCACCTGTGGCAATTCCCAGCTGATATTTTATTTTTTTAGCAGCACATTTGATATTCTAGTATCAAATGTTCTGCTAAAAATATCAATAATGCCAGGTTAGCATTGTTTTAAAACATTAGTTTTAACAACAGGGAGGTTAGAAAACTCAGATTTACTCATCCCGCACTTTCAGTGAGAGCAGTCACTTATCTACAGTATAAAGATAGCAGCTTTTAAATCTAAAAATGTTTTAGCCACTAGAATTCTGAGTTAATTTCTGGCTAAAACTGTTTGACACAGAATGGTATGTCAAATGCAGAAGGATCAGATATCACAATATTTACATTTCAATATGTTTATAAAAGTTTAAAACCAGCACAGAAGCAGGTTAAAATGTGGAATTTCTCTGTACTTTGACAGTAGTTTTTACTGTATCATAGTAATTTAAAAAGTCATATACTGATAATGTCATAAAGCAATGAAATAGAAGATTTTAGACACAACAGAGGGATTAGGAATTAATTTCCTAAATCTGTTTTTTTTTTTCCCTGGAATGCTTATAAAAAAAAATAAAATTTAACTACACAAATTGGTAGATTCAAACAGGTAACCACCATAATCACCCAAGTTTGCATTACAAACAGGAAAATGAAAAATGTTGCATCTTTTCTTTAGCCCATAAACTTCAAGATTCTCTCAATTCTGGAATTTATATTTTTAAGACATAACTTAGGTATATGTCTTAAGAGAAAGTCCTAGGTAAGCCTAGGATAAAGCCTAATAATCTAAGGCCAAATAATCTTAAACTTTCCTTCCTTATGCTGTAACAAGATTTACAGAGAGCAGAGATTCAAGTAGCCAAGTCTCACACTGTTAATGCCAAAAATCTGACTTTAATCTGAAGTTGTGAACAGCACCAGCACAGGGATTTGCGTCTAATTTATTTTAGAATTCCCTAGAATTCAAAATGGAACACTGCACAATATTAAGGAGTCTCCAAAGTTTTTTTGGGGGGAGGGAGAAAATCTGCAAAAATGCAAAATGCAAAAAACATCTTCTCTGCTACCAAATGGGTTGAATAATCCAGTGCACAGGTAATTCTGTTATCTGCAGCATCAGTCTGCCCTCCACACACAGAATAACACTCCCTGCACACAAAAAATTAATGTGGAGTTTGAAAATTGCAGTGTTGTTTTGGTTTGAAGTGAGAAGTCCCAAACAGGATTTACATTCATATTCTATAGCACATCAATGCCAGGCAAACTTTTCAACATTGTGAAATTAAAGAGAGATTTTTCCCTCTGGTTTTTAAAGTGTTCATTTCCTCTTGGTGGGTTGGAGGGGTTTTTTTAGTTTTTTGGTTGGTTGGTTGTGGGTTTTTTGTTTTTTGGCTTTCTTTTTCTAGATTTCCTGCTCTTTTTGAAATTATTTTTGATACACCAAATCACAGCTCTTTCCAACACCACAGCTTTGCAAAAGATGTGTTTGTTTCACTTTTTCCCCATCCATCCATTCACTCTCCAGGCAGCATGGCACTCATTAAAATCAGTGTTTACATTCTTAGCCCATCGATTCAGTTTTGCTGGGAAAAGCATAAAAAAAGAAGTGACACTGGCAGTTTTTGAAGCAAGGCTGATATGGGGAATTCCTGCTGTTACTAGTTATACCTACAGAGTGACAACTACCTCACAATCATCCTTTTATTATCACCTCTTATTGAACTTCATCATTTTTACCAGTGAGGTAAATGGTGTTGATTTTCAGAGCTTCAACAGGGCAGCAGCTGCCTAGGGATGGACAAAGTAGGAGTGAACATTGCTTAGGAACTGGAAGAAGAAATGAGGAAAAAGAAAAAAAATAAATTATTCAGTTGAGGAGGCGTGGATCTAATCACTGTGAAGCAGAAATTGCTTGGAGGGTTAAAGTCTGACTTTGGGTGGAGAGGTACAGGAGGAACTGAGGTGGGCAGCACTCACTGCACTTCAACAGAAATAGCAGGGTACTTGTTTTGGTGCATAAAAAATGGGATTGAAGATGGAAGGCACTGGGAAGCAGGTGTTACACTGCTCACTGAAGACTACCTGCCTCCTCAGGTCCTTGGTTTCATACAAGGCAGGTGCTGTCCATTCCCTTTTCTGTGGCACACTTTAATGGTTAAAGCAGCCTCTGAAGAAGTCACAGGGCCTGATTATTGTTGTCCCACTCTCAGGAGCCTGTTAAAATACAAAAACCAGCAGGGCTGGTCAGAAATCTCTTCATTCCATGAAATAGGTTATTATACATTTAAAATAAATGAGGACAGAGAGACAAAACCCCAAAAGAACTATTATTCTCTATTATTCTATTTAACAAAGACAGAAAAACTTCATTTCTGGTCTTTCCTTTCCATTATTGGCTGTCCACAATAATTAATTCAGTGGTACTGTATAGAACAAGTTGCTGACTTCTGAGCAATCACCTCTGCGGTATCTAAGTCCTGGCATTGATTGCACAATTTCTACTTTGAAACTTCCAATAACTGCAAAGATATTTGGGGATGGTTGTCATTAAAAATTAAATGTGTAATGTAATGTAATTAAATAATCTGAATTTACTGGACTGCCACCAATGATCTAAAAACATAATTGTGAATTTGACATGAAATTCCTTTATATTTTTGTATTTGTTACTAATCTTTTAGCTACCCTCAGGTATTTGTTTCTATTTTATTACTGCATTTCAATGGACCAGCTATGGGGATTCTTGAAGGAGTTTTGAATGAATTTGAGATGGGATCTCTGAGTTGGTTTTAATGATGGGGTTTATTTTTGTTATTTTCTGCACAGGCAGGAAGGGTGAGTTCAGCTCACAGCTTCACTGCATGGCTCAGAAGGTCACAGGACCCTCAGCTACAAGACCTTTTAAGGAGTTACTGACCAATAAAGCACTGCCAACAAGGATATTTATGGTTTTAACCCAACCCTTCAATATTTCATCTTATGGACCCATGTTACAGTGTGAGCTTTCTTAGCCAATCGTGTTATGGCACACAAACCTACAGTGCTGCATTCTAAACTCCTTGTTTACCTCTGTAACTGCTTTTCTTTCTATATCTTAAACTCTAAAACTCTAAACTTTCCTTTACTTAGCTTAACATGTTTCTGCTTTAAACTGTAAATTCACATTCTCACTTCTAGCACCTGAGTTTGGAAGCATTTTCTAAGGTCTCAGATCAAATCCTGTGTTTAATTCTAAGCTTTGCCTTACAAGCCCAAAGTTCTGGGAGTTCCCTGCATTTCAGATTCCAGCAGCCAGAATATAAAATGGATCCATGAACCATTTAATGGAGCCCCAGAAGATGTTGAGTTGGAGTCCAGACATTGCCCAAACTCTTCCTGAGCTCAGCCTTGCCTGGGGAGCCTTCTTCTTCTTCTTCCAATTATTTCAAAGGCATTAAGAGCAATCAATCTTTACACACTCCCAGTTCTATCAAGTATGCAATAAAAATGATTAACAGTAGTATCATAAAAATTCATCAGAAGCCTGTTCTGAAATGTATATCATCTTGCATTCAATACTGATCAATTAATAATTCCTAAGTAGCCTGATATTTATTTAATACAACTAACCTTTACACCAAATCTGATTTTCAACAGCATTTAATTAACCTGTGCAATGACTGCAGTTGTGTACGTAGATTAAGAATTTGTACAAGTAATGGTCAGTTAGGCAGCAACCAGTACAATTTGTACATACAGTGACATTAATTATGCTTTCAAATTGGGCACATCATTGCTCTGGGTGATGGGGAATTCTGCCCTTCTAAGTGTATTCAACTTTTCACAAACATTTCCAAGTAACATTTGTACATAATGCAACTCATTCTTAGTCCAAAGAGATCCTACTAAAGTACAAAAATAATCAGTGTGTTTACCCAATGTTAATATATTTTCTAATAGAGTTATTTTTTTCTAATAGCGTTATTAATTTTTAAGAAAATTTAAAAAGTCAAGGTTAAGCATTTCCAGAGATAGTTTTAGGCATTTATGTGGTAAGAATCTTCTTTTGGCTCCATAACAAAATACTATAGGTAGGAAAAACAATCTAGATGCAACTTCACACACAAAAAGTTGAATTAACTGAAACTTTGAGATTTTCTTTTCTACCTGCCATGTCACTGTTGACACTTCTTCACCAGCACCACAATTTTGGTTTTCCCTTCACACTTGTGACCTGGATGTGGCTGTTGTCCTTTCACAGCCTGTGACACCAAAGAGGTCAACAGCAAATTTGTGCAGCACAAAGCAACACTAACCCAGCTAAAGAAGATCCCACTTGTTCAGCTGAATTTTTAGGCAAAAAGCTCATTCTGGGTTCTGCATTTCTGAATCCTCTGTCCCCAGGTTTTGATCCTCACGGCAGGACAATCTCAGGGGCAGAAATAAATGGTAATGTGGAATTCTCTTTGAGGGGTATGGTCCCCAGACAAACTCTCCTTTCTTCTGTCCTTGAGAGGGTAAATTAATGTAGGCAAAAGTCTGTTCTCAGGGTGTAAAATGAGTATTTGCTGGTTTTGATCTGACTCAGAACTCTACAACGATAGGAGTGGTTATTTTCTATTTCAGTGGACAAGGAAATTTCTCAAATGCAAATTTCTCTGAATTTTCCCAGTTCAACCTCAAATGAATAACCATTCCTGCTTTTTCCTACAGTAAAAAATTCTGTTCATGAGAGAAAAATATAAAAATGTCAGTGTGATAAAGAACTGGAAGGAGATACCTTTTTTTGATGGAATGAGCAAACTTGAAAAGACAGTCCTAAGAAGTTTCTTGTTTGAGTCTTCCCCAGGAGGTCACAGGTTTTCAGCATCTGGGATTTTCACAATTACCATGTAGTGACTATCTTTTCAGACTAGGAGAGAAGGAAATATTTGTCATTAACTCTGTTCCCTATATCATTTAGATACATGTGATCCCTGCCCTGCAAAAATATCCTATTACTGCAGTAAAAAAACCCCACAGCCCCTTGCTATTTTTCCTTGGTATTCCCAGTTGTTATTTTTAGAGGCACAATATTTTATACTGCACTAGAAGAGTCTGTCTCCACCATGGAAATCATTCTTTAAGTGCCATACAATGACAGAAATTAAAGAAAATACTGGTATACAGAATTACAGAGTTCACATTTCAAAATAACTTCAGACCCTCAGGGGGAAAAAAAGTCATTTGAACACCACCTTCATTTTGCCTGGCAGCTTGTTATATGAAATATGGACAGGTAATCACATGGAATTTAGGACTTTGCAAAATGCAGCCTGCTGCTTTAGGACTAAAAGAGTAAAATAGAATAAAATAAAATAAAAATCACTAGGTCAAATTCAGAAGAAAATCCAGTGAGTCTGAAGGGATTTTAGGCTGGAGTTGTTCCTACTCCTGCGCTGTACCAGATCTGAAACCTGTTGGAATAGGCTGACCCCAGCCAGCAGTTCACACCCCACCAGTGGGGTGGGGGAGAGAACAGCATGGACAAAAGTGAGGAAAGCCTCATGAACTGAGATAAAGACACTGCTAAGTGCAAAAAGCCCCAAAAAGCACAAAATCAAGTGATGCAAAAGCCATCTCTCCCCCTGCCCAGCCTGTGTCAACAGCAGCTGGAGAAAGTGGCATTGTTTCCCAAATTAACATGAGGAAAACGCCTTTTACCAGGTTAGCTTTTCTATCCTTACACCAATTAAAGCTGCTTCTGCCTGATGTGATCAAGAAAACATCTTCACATTTTTATTAATGCTTTTCATACATTCCAGTATTTCTGTTAACCTTTCTTTTTGCTCCCATTACCTGTAAGAGCAATCTGACCACAGTTATTTTCTCAAAAAGAGGCCACCAGAGTAATTGTGAGTCTAAGGGCTGGATTTGATGATCTTTTCCAACAGAAATGATTCCATGACCCTATAACACAGTGGAAGCTTGCCTGGTTAAACACACAAAAAATTGCAGCAGCAATTCTGCAGTGATCAGTTCATACAATACTCATTGCTGTGGCCAGCTTAGAATTAAGTGTTTTTAATAATAACAGCCATAAGGTGTTGTCTCTGGAAAACAGAAGATTTGACATTAAAAAAAAAAGTTGAATCCTACAGAAGAAAAATATAAGAGCATGTGGTTCTTTTATTTTGAGAATAATAATCAAAAGGGGCTTAGGAGAGTAAAAACATTTAAATAATCAGCGAGTATTAAATAAGTGAACTCTGAGGAGGTTTTTTTGAATTCTAGTTTTTGCAAAATTGTTAAACAAGTTGGTTTAACTTAATAGCGAAAAGTTGGTTTGTCAGCTTTGTGTATAACAAACATTGTGTATAACAATGTGTAGAAGAACCTGAAAATATAGTCCAGGGCATAGAAATCCTCAATATTATGGATTAGTTTTGATTTACAGGAGATGCAGAGACAATGCTGCTGCTGGAGTCAGACACTTTTCTCTGTTCACGAAACCTACTTTGAATTTCTGTTGTTACTGCTGAAAGACAGAGTTTTTCTCTTCATGGCCTCACTGACTGGTTTAATATATCTTCTGTCATGCTGCTGCTGTGGATTTCATCTCTTAAGGGAAAAAAAAAGGCAGAGAAAAAAAGTATTAAACTGCACAGCAATCTATAAAACTATTGGCATTTGGAGCATTGTCAGTGTGTCTCTGATTAAAGGCAAATTGTGCATACATGCTGATGTTTTCTCTCTGTTTTTTGAAGGACATAATGCCTGACTTCATTATAATAATACTAATCAGAGCCTCGGTGACAATATCCTATTTTTGTTTGATGATAGTGTGGCCCTAAGATCATTCCTCATGTTGGGAAAGCTTTAAAGCAGAGAGCACTTCCCATATCTATCCAACAGGCCACTATTGAATGACTGTGATTCATTAGTGAGATGGGAAGAAAGTTCCTTGAGATCAGCCCTGAAAGCAATCTGTCATTAGAGCAGCACATTAGCTTTCCTCAAATTCATTTGTGAGACTCTTTGCAGGAAATAGTGCCTAATAAAGTAAGGAAATGACAGGGGAATATTGGAGACCTATTAAAGCATTAAACCTAATTCTTTCCCAAACACAATAAAGGCCAGCCAGACAACCACCTGTAATGTTGCATTAATTTTCTAAGAAATAGGGAAGAGTTTGTGTTCATAACTCTGGGGCTTTAACACACGGGCTAGTACAACATTTGAATTGTCCTTGTCCTTGCACAGAAGTGTGGCTGCTGCAGCCTGGACATTCTCCCACTGCTGTGACCTGTCTGGGTTTGAAAAGCCAGGTGTCTGCTGAGGAAGGCAGGAGCCTCCTTTGATATGGAAAATGTAAACCCCCTCCTTCTGAATTATTACAATTTTGAAATTAAGGGGCTCTCATGCAAAGATATGGGAGTAGGAATTACAGTTCTTATTAAGGAAAAAATTAGAATAAAATAAAAGTGCAGTAATACAAAACAACCCTGCCAGAGTGAGAGCAGGAGCTGACCCCTGTGTGTCAGGGTGGTGGCACAGTCCCATCCCAGGAGGGCTCAGGGTGGTGGCAGAGTCCCATCCCAGGGGGGCTCAGGCTGGTGGCACAGTCCCATCCCAGGGGGCTCAGGGTGGTGACACAGTCCCATCCCAGGGTGGTGGCACAGTCCCATCCCAGGGTGGTGGCACAGTCCCATCCCAGGGTGGCACAGGGTGCTGGCACAGTCCCATCCCAGGGGGGCTCAGCCCTCCTGCAGTGCCAGCTGTGGCTCTGCTGGAGCAGGGATCCTGCACAAGGGGGGAGTTTTCCTCTGCAGCTCCAGGGCTGCTGGAGATGGGCCTGCTCTCCCTCTGGGAATGCAGGGCAGCAGAAAGCTGCTCCTCTGGGAATGCAGGGGGCAAAGGCTGCTGGGCTGTTCCCAGGGCAGATTGGATCCAGGTAGGAATGCTTGGCTCCTCCCCTGGGTGGGGAATCTCCCCATGGGATGGTGGAATTTGATCAGCCCTGCAGGGACACTCAGTGGCCATGGACAGCAGAGATCTCCTGGAGGGAGATTGGCTGTGGGAGAGATAAAGAAAAAACCACCCAATGCACAGAGGAGAACTGCCCCAGCTCTGACAGAGGGGAATAGAGCACACACCCCCAGCCACACCTTGCAACCTAAGACAGAACCTCAGTCCTAGCACTCAGGGCAGAATCCCCCACTCCCAAAAACAAAGCCTGGGAAGGCAGGGGTTGTTCTGTTCTCTGAACCCAAATCACTGGGTTGCACTTTTAAAAATCTTGCAGACCTTTGAGATCTGAATAAACAGCTCAATTTCATGCTGATAAAACGTTCTGTGAACTTGAAATATTGATAGATTTATACAAACATTTATATTCACAGTTTATGCTTTTTACTGAAACTTAAACTGTGTTAGAAGAGTGAATATGATGCAATCTTGTGGACAAAGAGATAGAATTGGAAGCTTGTATTTAAAAAGAAAAACAGAAAAACCAAGGAAGAGAAACTGCACCGGAAAATATTTCTAAGAAAGTATAAGGCCAGTGTTCTCTTGTGATTCTTACCAGTTCATAATGTCCAACGATTCCTCATTCTTTTCTTTTTGGGAATCCATCCTATGACCAATTTCACCACTGTTTTCTTGCCAGGAGTACTTGTGTATTAAAAAGCAAGAATTCGCTTTATGTCTTGATTTGGCATGTGAGTTGCTTAGGAAAATAAAACAGAAAAGATAAAACTGTATTTTGTGCAAAATATGTCCTGCAGTGAACACATTCAGTGTCCTTCATCTAAGGATTAATTTTTATATATATATAATATATAAAATTTATAAATCATGTAAATTTATAAGTATACTATATTTCCTCCACTATTAGTATGTTAACACAAGAGTATTATTTTCTAGAGCTTCCAGCTTCTGATGTGCTGGAAGCTGGTTGTGGAGCAGTCCCACGTGTGATTTACTGCCCCCCATGCCAGAGACAGGAGAAGCTCACTTTTTATTAATTTGAAATACTAGAGGAACACTGGCTGTGAGATTGATCTCCCAGCTGCTCTGCTTTTATGGAGAAGGCAGCAGAAATTATGGCAACTCCCTTGGGCATCTCCCAGGGGATGCTGGAGGGAGGCACAGTCTCCTGGCTTGCCCTGTGTTTTCTGGACACCCCCAGGGCTTGGCAGCCCTTTCCTTTTGCTCCTCGTGCTCACATGCAAAGGCCAAGTACATGTGCAGGTCTGCACAGGGAATTTATGGAGTCTTTTTCAGCAAGTAGCTAAATTAGCCTCTTCACCTCTCACAGACCTGTGTACTGCATCTTTTCTAAACAGGTAAAATCTCTTCTATTAACAATGCTCCTCAGGGAGTGCCTTTGCCCCGCAACTCTCTCACATCATATCGTCTTCTGGGCTGAAAGGCCACGCAGTAATTAAACCCAGAGAGTGAGCTTAGCAGGGGAAGGCTCTGGGATGTTTTTATACTCAAGTTCTGGATATGTAAAAAAGGCATTTTCACGTGGCAGTTTGCTCTGAAAACTGACATTTATCCACAGGTGATACCCACACTGAGTTTCTGAGAACCAGCCTTTATGCTGGGTTCCAAGAAGTGTCAATGCATGATTTATAATTGCTGTACAGTGAGATACCCTATCTAACTCTCCCAACACATAAGAAAATATTGCCATCTCTTGCTCCATGCAGGAAGTGCAGCTGCTTCCTCCAGGTCCTCCTCGATTTTCATTGCCCTCTGCATACCTCTGTTGTTAAAACAACTCAATTGTTTTCAGAAAAGCTGGGCTACTTTGATGCCCCAGGTTTTAGCTTTTATATTATTCACATTTTGTGCTGCTTTAGTGGGTGGGTCTGAGCTTCACATACATAAGGGGATGGTGAGCTCTGTGCACAGAGCAGGGAGACAAAACAATTCCTGCTCCAGCTGGGCACCAAGGACAAATGATCCAAATCTCAGCCCCAGAGCACAAACCCCGTGGGCTGGAGAGAGAAAAACAAGCAGGGTGGGACTGCCTGGGCTAAAGCTGTGATGGGACAATGAACTGCAAGGTGCAAATGGAGCAGAACTGATCCCAGGGAGAGACCCCGGGAGCGCTCGTGCATTTTGGGGCCATTTTGGTTCATCTTGGGTGCAGCCCTGGCTGGGCTCTGGTGCTGCCCAAGGTGGGTCCATGGAGGAGATCCTTGGAATAAATCCCTGCTCTATTCTTTAGCTCTGTCCAGCCTCTGCTCTAGGGCAGCCTGCACAAGGCATCAACTTCTGTTTCACACTAGAAAGCTTAATTTCAATGAACGTGCACTGTAAAATGTTGAAACAGGCATAATGCTCTTGTTTTGCAATGGTGGGGTTGGTCAAAGATTAATGGGAATGATGTCATTGAGTATAGGGAGATAGATTTCTTACATTCTTAAAGGTTCAGTCTTGAGGTGGCTGCTGAGAAAAACAGCAGTGCATTTAGTGCTGGGTAAAACAACAGTGCATTTAGTGCTGTCACTGCTGCTTACAAATCCTTGGCTCTTACCTTGATGCTATGGCCTGAGGTGTCTGTTGTGAAAACTGTTTAGAATTTGTAATAGAGGAAAATGTAATAGTCCTATTCCAGTCTTATTCCCACATGTGCTCCCTCTAAACTTCTAATATGTACAATCTAAGGCCAAATCTAAACCCACAGAATACAAACACATACTTAACACCTTATCTAGTCCACAACCAACCTTACCTCAAATAATAAAAACTTACAAGATAAACACTTCTCAACATATAACAACAATCCAAACAAACACCTTAGAAAGAAAAAATCAAAAAAATTCTAAAGACAGCAAATCAAATCAAAAAAACCCCACCCACAACTCTCCATGTAACTTCTCAACAAAATAATTCCACAAAAATAATAACAAGAAAACTCACCAAAAAAACCCATATTTCAAATTTAGGAAAGGTAAATATATAAAGAATATTACCTAAAGTCTACAAAAAAACCAAAAATATCAAATCATTACCCAAATTAGAAAAAAAAAAACCACCACTTTACAAATCAGAATCATTCCAAAATAAATGTAGATAAGAAACCTCTACCCCTTACCAAAAAACTCCAAAAAAAACCACAACACACTACAACACAAATAATAACAGTAACTCATCAGCTTTTCTATTTTTACAGTTTGATTTTTCTTTTTCTTCTTACAGATACTCTAGGAATACAATTTAATCTTGTGACAGCCCAAAAAAAAACCCCCCCAAAAAAAAACAAAAACAAAAAAACAAAGTGAAAAATTCCACAAAGAACAGAAATTCCCCAACCCCAAACAAGATTGATGGTGCCTACAGGCTTCTGCTCTATTCACAATTTGTTCCCATTAGCTTGAACACTTCTAATTACAAATAAAAGTCACACACAAGTATTACATCTCGTATAGAGGGCTGGAGATACTTGGTGGCATGAAGTGAGTGGTGCAGGTGACCCTCCTGGAGGATGGGCTGCCCTCCAAAGGGACCTGGACAAGCTCAAGAAGTGGCCCATGGAAATCTCCTGTGGTTTAACAAGGCCAAGTGCTGTTGCTGCACCTGGGCCAGGGCAGCCCCTGGTACCAGTCCAGCCTGGGGATGAGCAGATCCAGAGCAGCCCTGGGGAGAAGGACTTGGGGTGCTGGTGGGTGAGAGGCTGGACATGGCCCAGCAGTGTGCAGCTGGAGCCCAGAAAGCCAATCCCAGCCTGGGCTGCACCCAAAGCAGCATGAGAGCAGCTGGGGAGGGGATCCTGTCCCTCTCTCTGCTCTGCTCTGCTCTGCTCAGGGGAGATCCCAGCTGGAGCTCTGCACCCAGCCCCAAGCTCCCAGCACAGCAAGGACAGGACCTGCTGCAGTGAGCCCAGAGCAGAGCACCAAGGTTAGAGGGGATCCTGCCCTTCTCTCTGCTCTGCTCTGGGAGATCCCAGCTGGAGCTCTGCACCCAGCACAGCAAGGACAGGACCTGCAGCAGTGAGCCCAGAGCAGAGCATCAAGGTTAGAAGGATGGAGCACCAAGGTTAGAGGGATGGAGCATCAAGGTTAGAGGGATGGAGCACCAAGGTTAGAGGGATGGAGCACCTCTCATACCAGGACAGGCTGAGAGAGCTGGGATTGTTCAGCCTGGAGAGGAGAAGGCTTTGGCCTCACCTAACTGTGGCCTTCCAGTGCCTGAAAGGAGCCTGCAAGAGTGGAGAGTGACTTTTACAGTGCAGTGACAGAACAAGGGGGAAGGCTTCACAACAAAAAAGAGTAGCTTTATATCAGATTTAGGGGGAAATTCCTTGCTGTGTGAGTGGGGAGGCCCTGGCACAGGCTGCCCTAGAGGAGCTGTGGCTGCCCCATCCCTGGAAGTGTTTAAAGCCAGGTTGGATGGAGCTCTGAGCAACCTGGGATAGCAGAAGGAGTCCCTGCCCATGGCAAGGGAGTTGGAACTGGATCATCTTTGAGATCCCTTCCAATCCAGGCCATTTATGATTTGTACCATAGCTGAGTAGAAGTCAGTATTTTTGCCTTCTGCTTTTATCAGATTATAAATAGGTATTCTCGGAGTGTAGGAGAGTGCTGATGTTTTATAAGCATTAAAAATTCCTTGTTGTAATTATTTTTCTTGCTTCAATGTTGTGAAATAGAGATTTTCCTTATTCGTAAGCTGAATTTTAACATTTAAATCAGAGGATTTATTTTTCTTCAGTGAAGAAGGCCATGTTCTTCGGGCCAAAGTGTAAGACTTAATTTTCTTCACTCATCAGCAAAGTTGCATCAATTATTTAAAGTTTTTTCACCCTTGAATGCAATGATTTATTGTCTTAGAAGTGAGACACAAAGAATATTACTATTGACTTCTTAATTTAATACAGATACTGTTCATGACTTAACCTTTCAGTTCTCACATCTTGCAAGGTTTTAGTCCAGTACCCAGCCAGTAATTTCACAAAAAATTAGGAACTCAGCCATACAGAGTATGATGCAGATACTTGGTTAAGTCAGATCCAGGGACTTAAATTGCAATTAAGCTTAGAAAACTCAAAAGACAACAATTATGATCCATTTTTTCCATTGTCACCCACCATGGTTGCTGCAGGAAGGAAACAGAGTGTTTCCCTGACAGAGGATTTCAGGTCAGACATGATGTGGCAAAAACATTTTTGGCCATTCTCAAACCCTTGCTTCTGCTGGCTTCATGCTGCTGAGGTCTCCAAGGAGGTAATAGAGGAAAAAAACCCCAACCTAAAATATGTAAATACAAAACAAAATGAAAACCATGCACACAGGCAAGAAATCCACAAGCCAGCAAACCTCCCAGGACAGGGAAATGTCACTGCTGCAGTTTAGAGAATATTCTACAGCAGCTGGACCCTGAAAACCTGGTCAGAAATTGGTGATGGCAGAGCAATGGGGGAATGACCTCAGCTCTATCCTTAAGCTTTGATCCTGCTCATATTCTGGGAACTTCTTTTTCCTTTGATGTGTAGGTGGATCCTGTGCCTGAAATAAGAGTTAAAGTGACACAAGAGACAAGGAGGGCTATTTTAAGTCACTTTATAAAAAAGGAAAATTCAGCAACTTAACAAAGAAAATGTCAAAAAAGCCAAATGACTCCAGAATCCTTCCAAGTCAGAGGTGCAGCAGCTAGAACAATTCATTAATGCTCCAGGCAGGAAGACCTGAATTATTTTAAGAGCACTGTATTTGCATTTTAGATATAGCAGAATGAACTAATTATGAAATGTATGCATCAAAGATTTCAATTTCAGGCTTGACTTTACTTTGGAGATTAATTTTTTACTTTATCATTTTTGCAGGCAGTTCAATGGACAGCCTTATTTGAATGTTACTCATTGTTCAGTGATGTATGAAGTGTATTTAATCAATGTGAAGAAAGTAATATTAAACTATTATCAGAAGCATCAAATGTTCCAAAAAACCTCAAAAGGAAGGTCAAAAGGTAACATTTCTGCTAATAATAGGAGAAACAATATATTTAACTTATTCATTACAAGCAAGTTTTTCATGGCATATACATTATCCTTTCCACATAAAATCACAATGG
Organism: Serinus canaria; assembly: GCF_022539315.1. Taxonomy (NCBI): domain Eukaryota; kingdom Metazoa; phylum Chordata; class Aves; order Passeriformes; family Fringillidae; genus Serinus; species Serinus canaria. Next base: position 1,589,701 of record NC_066319.1, read on the forward strand.
AGAATGTGGATTAAAAACATCCTATGTAGAGTTGATCAAGTAAGCTTTCAATGTTAATAAAAGATATTTCAAGAACTGTTTTAGAGTTGGTGTGCATTTTACAGGGTTTGCTGCAAAATCCTCTGACAGGACAGTTCCTGTGCTCACCATTAAATTGCTCCAGTTGGGATTTCAGTCCCAACCTTCAACAAACACTTCCACAATGGGTGCCACAGGTAAAATCTGCTTCATATAAGGCCAGAACTCTCTCAATTCCACTGCAGGCTCATCCTCAGGGAGTCAGCTCAGGGTGGGAGGCACACCAAGCCAGGTGGAAAAGTGGCTGCTCAAACGCACTCATTCCTTAAGCTTGAACTGGAAACTTTTCCATATTCACTGCCTCACCCTCATGGGTCATGTAAACAGTAATGTAAACAATACTGGTGTCAGAAATATTAAAAAAAAAATAATCCTCCCAAGTCTCTACATCTTGCACTCTCTGTGCTAAGGAAGATTTCAGCTCTAGCTCCTAAATCCAGAAGTTCCTTCTGAAATGAGCAGAAGGGATTTGAAGGAAGAGATCATGTGAATGCAAACCACTGACATGGTAAAATATGCTAAAAGGGTAATTTTCACTGTCTGTTTGGATTAAGAAATTAATTCATGGCAAAGTGAAAAAGTGGTGACCTGCACTGTGGTTTTTAGAGCAAGCTACTGATTAAATTATAGAAAACTGTTTTTTTTTTTTCTAGCTTAAGATGAACTCAAAGTTAACTGGGATCAAAGAAATTAATTTTATACCACTACTAAAATGAATTACTGTGCCCTCACTCTCTTTTTCCCACACTTGTGATATCTCTTCCAGTAACAGCTGACAGCTTTGCTTTTGTCTCCTGCTCCCTGACACCAGCCTTGCACTTTCAGAGGCAGAAAGCAGTAAGACTTGACTGGGGACTTCTCTAGTGAGCAAGCTATTGAGGATGAGCAGCACTTCAAGTGGCTACCAAAACTGCTTTCATTGAAAGAGCAAAACATTACTGCAATTTGACAGGTCTGCTTCAACAACCCCTCTCAGCTTCTGACTGGTCTCATCAGCCTCTTGCAGAGAAGTGTGTATTTAAAGTGTGTATTTAAAGTGTGTATTTAAAGTGTGTATTTAAAGTTAACCTCAGACAAGCACAGTGGAAATGTTTATAGGGAGCAGCAATCCTCTGTGCAGGAGCACAAAGGAAGATGTTTCCACCTTCTCAGCCTTGAAAGCAATGGGCATGCAAGGCCACCTGAAGTTCCAAAAGAAGTGTTCCACAGGACCTGGCACATCTTGAGTGTGACCTTCACTCTGCAGACACAGCAAACCCTTTCAAACACCACTGCCACTGTGATGGCTCCCTTGGCTTGCAGAAATCAAGCATAGCTAAGTCTTCTCTGGAGTAGGATTTTACTGTCTTGCAGAATGCTCTGCCTTCTAATTTTATGATCAGAGGTGACTGTAGAACATCCCTGGTGGAAAGTGCTATTAGAAATGCACCTGGGTGTTTGAAACAGTTCTTGGTGTGACTGGCATTGTCCTTCTCCTCAATGACTGTTGAGCACACATAAATTAATGCTGTCCCCTTTTCTTCCCCTCATGTAATTTTTTAATCTCTGTTTCAATGGATGTATTGGCAAGTGAAGGCCACTAAAACCACACAGCCTGACAGATAACAGTCACTTACTGAAGCAGACAACTTTTGCTTCAATTCCTGATTAATTATTTTATTGAGGCAAGGTTAAACTATCAGATTCAGGTTTAACACAGTTGTAAAGTTTTGTAATTTAAAATCCAGTAATGTCACCCTAAAACAGTCCAAGTTGTAATTACCTGTTATCAGTTGCAACAAGTGTGTTCAGGTGATTAAGAATGGAGTTATATTCTTCAGAGGCAGTAATGCTGTAATTTAAGATTATTGGGTATATAAAAGAAACCCAACACATAAAGCTGTTACATGCCAATAAGCATGACAGACATGAAAGGATATCTGTGGGCCAAGTGCCAAGAAAGTATATATTTTTTTAATTTATGTGATTTACAGGTGAACATTGATGAAATAAGCAATGGGAAAAAGCTTCTTTGAAATCTAAACTCTCAGTACCATACTGCCATGGAAATAGCAGCCTCTGAAACTTGGGGTTTCAGCATTGAAGGTCAACAAAGGGCAAATTTTAAAATTTCATTTTATTTCCTGTGACTTTTCCTAACCAACAAACACTTTCATTTATTCCTTTTCAAATGGCAACCTTCACACCATATGTCTGCACAGAAAAATGAAACCTGTTCTGCATTGTTAGACCTACCATAAGTGAAACAAACCACCACCACTGCTATGGGATTAATAGTTGCACTAATTTTTTTATTTATCTGTTAATCCCAGAAGTGCTGATAAAGGATTTTGAATAACCAGTTGAAGCTCATTACAAAATTTTACTATTTTAATGCAGAGTTTCCCTGGTGGAGGGGCTTCAATTGCTTCAAGTGCTGCTTCTTGTGAAGCACTCAGTATATTAAAATCTCTCTTTGGGAGTAGGGACAGCATGTATGTCACCTTGTTCCACAAGGAATTTTCTGCTCTGGAATGTGTCTGCTGGCCAGGTTTCATTGTCCCTTCACAGCCATGTGAAAAGAGAGGCAAGTCCTGGAAAAGGACAATGAAAAACAATTAGTGAGTAGATAAAGTGAAATTTCTTCCTTTCTTTCACCAGATGTATGGTGAAAGGGTAGGTCTGGGTGTTGAAGATTGAATGCTGAAGCTCGAAATCAGCACTGGGTGCTGAAGGAGATGCCCAGGGGCAGGTTCCACCGATGGAGAAACACAGCCTGAAGTGGATCAACACCCTGATTCTACAGCAGATCACGTGCACCGCAACTTCCAGGAGCACATTTTGATCCAGGTCTAATGTTGGAGCTGTGATCTTTGAGCTTCATTTTAAACAGCTGCTTGATTTTACAGCCTGCTTGGTTGGGAAAACACTCAACATATTAAAAGAAATGTTATTTATTTAAAGTATTTATTATTATTTTAAAATATTATTTACTATTTATTATTATTTACTTATTTATAAATTATTTAAATATAATTATTCATGAAAATATTTTTCATTACTTATTATCATTTATATTAAATTATTATTTCTTTATTTATTATTTTAATTTATTATTTATTTATGTGATTTATTATTTATTAGTATTATTTATTATTATTTAATATTTTGCATAGCAAAAGTTAAAGTAAGTGCTAAATAGTAAATATTACACTGTATAGCAAATAAAAGGATCAATTGGTATCTGCAGCACCACCAATCACAACTCTAAAATATCATACTTCAGCTACAGAAGCTATTTCAGAGCCCCCACCTTCTCAGATGCACAAATGCAGAACTCATCCCTTTGGGAAAGCCTTCCAAATTTCGTGCCTGTGCTCAAATTTATATTTGATTTATTACTTCTATGACTTACTAGATTGTCCCACCAGTGTTGTCTGATACTGTCCACTTCCACAGAGACTCAGCAGGTGAAAATGTCACTGCAGGCTCTGTGCTACACAGATCCCAGAAAATTCACTGAATGGCAGAGGTACCTCTGGCACTCACCCTGAAATCCTGGAATCAGAGCTGACCTAGAAGCATATTTTTCTTTGAGATACATGTTTCTCATTAATAAGGGCTCCTTGTCTCCCTGAAGCTTTTCTGAAGTCCTACAGGTTTGAAGGGTCTTGCTTTTCTTCTCAGAAATATAATTAGGATATATAAGGGTTTCAGTTAATTCCTCAGAAATTATAAGGTCTTCAAATCAGAACGTATTTTATCTGTAACACCTGACAAATTTTTTTAAAGAAAGCATTAGAAAGATGCAAAGGAATAAACAGAGTGATAGTTGATTTATCAAGTTAATTTAATATCTCATATTAAAAAAGATGAGATTAAAAGCCCAAACTGCACTAGGGGATCTTAAGGAAGCATCAATTAAAATACTTTCTGCAGGCAGAGCAGCTGCCAAATGCTGCACTCTGCTGAGCAGCAGCTACAGCTCCTGTGCAACTTAGGCATAAAAAAGGAGTGAACTTGGCTGGAGATATTTTATTTCTGTAGTTTTACTTCAGCAAATATGAGATTTCATTTTGCTTTGGTTTTTTGTTTTTTAACTAAACACTTGGTTGTAGGTCAGACTAACCCAGCTAGGACAATTTGCTTCAAGAGAAGTAAAAGAAATCTGTTGTGAAAGCAGAAAGAAATCATTGGAAAACTATGAATTTAGTTATCCTATTCATTTTTTCTTGAATGTGATCAAATATCTTTGTAAAATATAAATCAAGACATTTGCTACTTTGGCAAGAAGTGAAAGTCAACAATTGAAATAAATATGGAAGCTAACCCTTAGGAAAAAAACACTAAAATGGTAAAAAAAAAGATATTAGAGATAGTAAAGAATTAAATAAATTTGCAAATAAACTGCTTTTCAGCAGTTTAAAAATTACTAACATAAGAGCCAAATAAACATAGACTATGTAAAAATAAAGATTTGCAGCATAAAAAAAAATCTATCTACAGAATAACAATGGAAACACAGACCTTCAGGGTTTTTTATTTTTGTGCGCACATTGGATATATTCAACCCTGCTTGAGATATCCGGGGGTTCAGTGGTAGTGATATACAACATATAATATATAATATATAATGCATAATATATAATATATAATGTGTAATATTATATATTATATATTATATATTATATAATATATATTATATATTATATATTATATATAATGTAATATAGTAATAAAACATAATATAATATATTGTAATATAATGTAAAATATGATAATGATAATATATATGATAATATAATATCATATAATATAATATAATATAATATATCATATAATATCATATAATATAATATAATATAATCTAATATAATATAACTATAATATAATATAATTAATATAATATAATATAATATAATATAATATAATTAATAGAATAGAATAGCTGGTGTACTTCTGTTGATATTGTACAGATGTACATTATCATCCTGCAGGTTCTGCTCTGATGGACAAGAATCTGATCCATGTGAGGTTATGAATACTGACCTTTATTGTGTGGCTTTAGTGCTTCAGTTCATTGGTTTAGCACTTGACTTTTAAAGAGTAATCCACTGAAATCAATGAAAATTAGATACAGAAACATCTTTTAAAAAGCCAGCAGCATCCAGTCCATTATCCTGGATGCAGCATCCTGCTGAGCATCCTAGTTTGGGTGCAGATGGCCAGGATGAGGCCCCAGATCCCCAACTGCAGCATTAAATAATTTCTTCTTTTTCTCTAGAGAGGAGTCCACTCATGGAAGTGTGATTTAGGAAATTTTTCAAACACTCACTGATGTTATCTCAGCAGCCTGTGCTGCTGTCAGGTAGCTGTATAATTCTTTCCTGTAGCCCTTACAGACCTTCACTAGAGCAGCCAGAGGTAGAGCTTTGGTCTAGGAACTCTTGAGAGCTCTTGAGACCAAAGTGCAGGGGAAGGAGGTGTTTTTTGGGATCCAGTTGTTTGGGTAAAGAGGCAGTGACTCTCTCAGGTGACAGAAATGCAAAGCTATCTTGGTTTGAAAAGCCAGGTGTCTGCTAAGGAAGGCAGGAGCCTCCCTTGAAATGGAAAATATAAACCCCCTCCCTCTGAATTATTATAATTTTGAAATTAAGATGCTCTCATGCAAAGATATGGGAGTGGGAATAACAGTTCTTTACTAGAAGAATAAAAAATTAAAGCGCAGTAATACAAAACAACCCTGCCAGAGTGAGAGCAGGAGCTGACCCCTGTGTGTCAGGGTGGTGGCACAGTCCCATCCCAGGGTGGTGGCACAGTCCCATCCCAGGGGGGCTCAGGGTGGTGGCACAGTCCCATCCCAGGGGGGCTCAGGGTGGTGGCACAGCCCCATCCCAGGGGGGCTCAGCCCTCCTGCAGTGCCAGCTGTGGCTCTGCTGGAGCAGGGATCCTGCACAAGGGGGGAGTTTTCCTCTGCAGCTCCAGGGCTGCTGGAGATGGGCCTGCTCTCCCTCTGGGAATGCAGGGCAGCAGAAAGCTGCTCCTCTGGGAATGCAGGGGGCAAAGGCTGCTGGGCTGTTCCCAGGGCAGATTGGATCCAGGGAGGAATGCTTGGCTCCTCCCCTGGGCGGAGCATCTCCCCATGGGATGGTGGAATTTGATCAGCCCTGCAGGGACACTCAGTGGCCATGGACAGAAGATAATTAATAATTAATGGCCCATGAACAGAAGAGATCTCCTGGAGGGAGATTGGCTGTGGGAGAGATAAAGAAAAACCACCCAATGAACAGCAGAGAACTGCCCCAGCTCTGACAGATGGGGACAGAACACACACCCCATTTCCAACCACAGACAAAGGCCTTACCTGCCTTCTGTCAGAGGATTTTAATGGATGTACCTGGGGTTCCAACATCCCAAAACACAGAGAGAAGCTTTAAAGGGCTGGGTCACTGGAGACTGCCCAGGTTTGGGTGTTGGAGATGTTCCCTGCAGGAAGCAACAGTCACAAAGAGGGTGAGAAGGCAGTCCCATGATTATTATCTCAAACACAGTGTGGAGAAAAAGTGACATTTCCCTTCCAACCTTTGGGGGGGGGGAATGTAAGGGTGTCTGCTCCATTCCAGGAGAGCAGCAAGGGCTGCAGCAGCATCGAACAGCTGCCTCTTCTGCTCAGACAAAAGGAAGACTAATAAATGTACCAGGTACCATTTATCACATCCTTGTATCATTTCCTGACAGTCTTACTGAACTCCAAAGGTCCTCATGACAGCACAGTGAGACTCAGATACTTAAATGAACCTTGCAAGGTATTTGAACCACCTGAAGCTATTACAAGAGTTAGTATTATTTTTAGTTTGTGCCCAACTTAATACCTAATTGCTTTTATGTATTTTCTTTGTGTAGAAGATGTAGGAAAGTACTTAATACAACACTTCAATTTTATATCATAACCAATAAAATTAGATCCAAACAATGCTCAAAGTCTGAACTAAATGAGAAAAAAATATTCTTATCCTGACTTATTTAACCTATTGTAATTCATAGCAAATATTTATAATACTAATCTTGATTTAAGTTGACAATATCTGAATTTATAAGATGTTCTACAGAACTGGTGGATGTGACTATCTTATTTGAGCAAGATTAGATAAATTAGTTACAGCTCATAATCAGAAAACAACATGGATTTAAAATTGTCCAAAAAGATAGAAGTGGGTTAGATAATTTTAATTATGATGGTTGCTATAACTTTCACACACACACAAAAAAAAAAATTAAAAATTGCAATATAACTACCAAAAAGACCATGGAAAGCTGAGTCTGGTTTTGAGTCCTTTAAAGCACTCTAAGATCATAAAACAGGTTCCTTTTGTTCCTTACAACAAATAGATATAAAGCATTTATTAATGCACAGAAATCCACACAAATTCCATCAGTCACACTTTTATCCATCTCTAATTCCCTAAAAAGGGACAAGCTAATTCCTTGTGCTATTCACCATATTGAAACAAGACTGAAATTTGTAGTGAGAACTCATACCAAGTGTTTAAAAGCATAAAACAAATTGCAGATCAAAGTCACTGCTTGTCTTGGTATTTCTGTTCCTGGAATTATTGCAAAATGCTCTTTCCTGAGCTGGGAAGATATGTTTTGCACATGCTTTATTCATAGGGCTGAATACTATTTCACAGTAATTTTCTTCCAGGTTTGAGGAGGTAATGCAAGCTGCAGTGAATTTGCAATTATTTTTTAAGTTGGTATTGGAGCAAAAGATGTAACAGAAGAGACTGTAAAAAAAGAGAGTGTTAGACAACTGCTGTAGTATCACCCTGTCAGTTTTAATTCCTTGAATTAAGTTATGCACTGCCCCCCTTTCTCCTGTCTCAGAGCTCTGCCTGTAATGCATCAGCCACTCACTGATTTACAGATTGGTCAATTGGAAATTAATCCTTGACCCAGAGATTCTGCAGCCACGAGGGCCCTCCATGGTTCAGTGAAGTTCCTGCCAAGATTTCTGTGCTATTTATTATTGATGAACATATTCATTAACAATAATGAACATATTAATGATTGTGTACCAAAAGGTCTTTGCAGAAAACCCTGAGAGCTGCAAATGTCAACACCTGGTGAACTTCTATAGCCAATTTATAAACTTTGTGTGCTACAAATGAAACGTTGACATATTTTAATCTATAATGAATTAAACAGGCACTGTTTATATGAAGAACAATTTTATATCATTACAGAATCTCTTGTGCTTGCAAGGAGGGTTTAGCAGCCCAATTCCTTGCTGGCAGCACTAGATGGAGATAGTGACTCACACAAAGCTTTCTGACAGACGCTTTCCTCTCTGCCAGAGAGCAAGGTTTCTTTTGGCATGTTCAGTTTATTGCAGATTGCACGGTTACAGTTGTTTGTTTGGGTTTTTTTTGTTGTTGGTTTTTTTTTTTTTTAGTAGGCATTACAAAAAAAGTGAAATAAAATTACTCATGCTTTGAGTAGCTGGCATGTCTCCCTGAATCTCTTTCACACAAACATATGTAAATGCAAATCACAAAACTCCTGGCAAACTGTAAACAAAGTATCAGAATTTTATTTCCAGGTTTAGTATATGTGAAATTTATTTATCAACAGTAACACTGATCATGTTTTTATTTGACCCATAAGACAAATCCCTACCCTTACTTTGTAATTGAGTGTTCTTTTGAAATTCCTGGAAATAAACAAACAAAGCAAAAAAAAAAAAAAAAAAAAAAATCTATAGCTGCTAGTTTACTTCCCCCACACAAAGTCAATGTATTGATCTTCCCAGGTGTATTTAATTATCTTTACCACAGAGCAGCTTCCCAATTAGCAGCTGGACAAAGCTCTCACATGCCAGTCAGGAGCACTGGTGGACATCACACTTCCCATCCCTTATTTTTGATTTCCCATGAACTAGGTCTGGGTAGAAAAGGGATGCTAAAAGAGAAAAGGGAACAGGAAATAGAATTGCCTAAATTGTTGTAACTAAACAACTGCCAAGAATGTTCTGTGCAGATATTTTGGGTTAAATTTTCAGAAGTGGCTCGTGATTTAAGGAGCTATATGGCATCATTGTGAGACAAGGTGTAATTAGCAGAAAGGAGCTACACAGCACAGCCTGCAAATCTGACATGTGTGAATTATTAAAAAGTTGGAAGTCAGGTGTGCAGTGAGTCCTTTTATTTAGGCTGCTGTTTAAGACAAAAGCAGCTGGAGTTCTTGTGCTGGTGCACAATCTCCCAATTGTCTGAAAGATGGGACCTCCTGGCAGTGACATTGTTTTGACTTAAAAATCATTTAAACACACTGAACTGGAGTGTGAGCTAATTTCCCAATGGCAATCAAACTTCAGATTCTGAATTTGGCTGAACCTAGCTGTGTCTGACTGCAGCCACGTTGGAACAATGCATCCAAAAGGAGCCTCTTGCAAACATCTGCTCCAGTTAGCTGAGTCCTGGTAGGCTCCTGGCAAATGGCACTAGCAGGCTGCTGCTGTTGATCACAAACTGGCTGGAATTAATACAGCCTGGCCTGCTTTATTTGCATTTCTTTGCACTACTGCACCCTGCAAAGGGAAAAAGAAGTGTTAATACTGTAGAATACTGTACTTCTACCGTGCTGGTGGAAGCAGGTCTGACTTTTGTTGAACAACACAAATTAATTAATTAATTGGCTCCACCTGAGAGCCTTTTGAGATGCCCAGCTCTCTGTATGATGTAAATGCACTAAGATTTGCTGATTGGTGTGACAGAGAGCACATCTAAACTAAAAAAAACCCACAGGATTGTTTCTCAAAGCAAGCAGGACAGCTCTCAGAGAGCATGATGCCATGGTGCCCAGCTGTCCCACAGGGTTTTTTGTCTGCTGAAAGAGGAAAAGGAGCAGGGCAGGCTGCTTGAGGGTCACCAAGTCAGTGGCTGAGGTTAGTTATACACTGGGAACTCCCTGATAATCATTCACCAAAATTAACATCACTTACAGCTGGAATTAAGGAACTTCTGATTTAGATGGTCTCCAGCTGAATCCATCTCTGTATTCATGGTTTAATCAGGATTATGAGGTTTTTTGGCTGTTTTGGAAATGAGAAGGCTCCTGCCAGTCTTAATGTATTTATTTGGTTCTTGTTTTCTTTAAGCCCTGCTGTCACTACTGCCATCTAACCTGAAAACAAATACCTAAGCACATCTGATTATGTGAAAGGAACCAAAGAAGGTCCTGCTCAGAGCAGGGAGAATTTCTGTTTATAGATTGTGATACACACAGGAAAAAATCCAAAACATCCTTCTGGAGCCTTTCACTACCAGTCTATTTCAGTCTTCAGTTTCTGACAAATGAAGAACAACCACAAAATACCAGCTAGGTTTTTCTCACTTCTAGTTTTTTTCCAATGGCTCACTCATTTTTCATATCATTAGACTATTTATCACCAAAAAAGTAGTTACAGACTGAGTAGTTTGGGAGAAACAAATAAATACCTTTATTCAGTTATCCCTTTATACTGAGTCGTTCCTTACAGTGAAGCACCTACAGTATATTTAAATATTTATAATATAATATAATAAATAGTACAGAATAGAATAGAATAAATGATATATATTACATATTATATATTATATTATATTATATATTATATTATATATTATATATTATATGATTATATATATTATATGGCTCCCTCATTTTTTATATCATTAGACTATTTTTTACCAACAAAGTAGTTGCAGACTGAGTAGTTTGGGAGAAACAAATAAATACCTTTATTCAGTTATCCATTTATACTGAATGGTTCCTTATAGTACAGTATATTTATAATTACAGTATATTTATATATAAATATACTGTAATTATATTTATATATAAATATAGAGCATATTTATAATTCTCAGTGATTTTGCAGTATCAGAGTCCCTGGTAGAGCAGGTAGTTTGTGCTTGTCTATTTTTTGAGCTTGTTTCTGAATCCTGGCTATTCCTGATGCACTCACAGTACCTTGCTTTACTTCCTTTCCCAAGAAGAAGGGGTAATCACATGCAATTTGTCTTCCTGGAAATAATAAACTTCCACCATCTGTGCTGGGCATGTATATTCACAACAACCAGAGGAAAAGGGAGGGTTAAAAGACAATTAAAGAGTCCACGATAGGATTTGCAGAGTATCAGGGTAGCCACGTGCTCTGGACCTGATTTTGTTGGCAGTAGAATGAATTTCAGAGCCTTGTTTTTCTCTTGGTAATTTGAGTTTAAGGACTCTGAGTAAGACATAGATATGACTTTTTGGTATGATGAACCCTTAAAGCCAGCTATGAATTAATTGCTTTTAATAAAAGCTCTGCTTCTTTTCCATGTTTTCTAAGAAGGCTCCACTTACATAAGGACAGGACCATGAATTTCTTCTTGTGTGGGGAGTCAAACATTAAATAAAGGATTAAATCTTAATGTATAAAAGACTTTCTTCTGTTATAAAAACAACTGTATTATTTCTAGTGTTGTAATGAAGTGCAAGATCCAGTACAGGACATAATTTGAATATGATACTGTTTATCAGTGTCATTTAAATTATAATAAAATCTAATATAATTATTAAATATAATATAATTATTAAATAGAATATAATTATTAAATACAATATATTAGAATCACTTAGGGGAACCCAAAGCAGCCCAATCAGCATGTCTGTAATAAACATGCATGAAAGATTTAACAGATTAGGACTTGTTATTGCCGAGGAATGAATCTTTTCTGCAGTTACTCACTTTGCACATGGCAGTACACATTATTTCTTTGTCTTTAGATTCTTTGTGCTTTAATACAAACGGAAGTTTTCAAACCTTGGCATTTAAAATTGCGCTCTGAATAATCAGATTTTCAAAGACTCTTTACTGAGGAACCTGGAAGTCAGCAGAACTCTCCCTTTTTGTATTAGGCTTGAAAAGATAGACTTTATCTTAAGAAAACTAAGTTAAATAAAACCAATTTGTTGAAATTACCTATGTTATGTCTAACATTTATAAAAAAAAAGAGAAATTTCATGAAATCTGATGGGAAGTAATACTTCTCTTCCACTTGCAAGCCATAGTATTTTCCACATATCTGATGTTATGCTGTTCATAAATGCTTCTCCATATTTCTCCATGTGCAGGGATTAAGGGAGAAAGAAAGAAAAAAAAATCCTTTGCCTTTTACATGTAAAGAAAATCTTTAGGAGGGCTCATCTGAGGTTTTCTTTGACTTCTTGCCATGGGAGCTGCACAGAGTTTAACCTGGTTTTACCTGATGATCTCCAGTTAAGCAGTTGCTGATGGTGATGAATATTTAAGGGTTAAATGCAGTGGGGGAATGGGCAGTGTGGAGGGCAGTGTGTTTTTATTCCAATTTTGGAATAAAAAACAACTGGACTTACAAAAACACATCGGTTAGTGATGAAAAAAATTCTGTTGGTTAGCACACCCAAAGTAGAGATTTGTGCAGCACAAGAGGAGGATCTGCATGTCCAAGGGAGCAGCAGGGACAGGAACAGGCTGAGGGCCCAAAGGAAATCCAGGAGAAGCAAGGGCACAGCAGCAGTGCCAACAGTGGCAGCTGTAAATGTGAACAGAGGATTGCAATCCTAGAAACCCCCACTCCTGCAGCCAGGGGTTAAATTCCCATCCATCCAGTGCCTGCAGACCCTGCCAACAGCAGCAAAGGCACTGCCCACATTCTCACCTGTGCTAGCAAGCCTCCTCCACCAACCATGCATTCCCACCCAGTGCCCTTTACAGCACAAAAATACAATTACTCACAGCCAAAACTTCAAATGCACTACATTTTCAGAAAGCAAATAATATATACACTTAACTGAAATACTTGCTGAGCTGAAACAGATGACAAAATGTTCTTAACCTCAGAGGAGCCAGATTCTGTAACATGGACTTCAAGAACAACAACAAAAAATATAATGTATAAAAATCTATATAAAATATACTATATATTATATAAATTTATACTGTATAGCTATAATATGTTATATATCTATAAACGTATCATTCTAGCTGCAAGTAGAACCACTGCCCTGCATTTAAAACTGTTGTGAAAAGTCAGGTGTAGTTCTGTGAAATGATGATAAGGTGGTTCTTTTAATTTGTATTATATATTTTTTTTAATGTACTGGCACAGTCAGAATTTCAATTATTTCAATACAAAAATTTCAAAAGGTATAAAGGCATATGAATTATTGTTGGGCTGTGTCACTGATAAATCACATAAGCAACTACTGCCAGATCCCTCTAAATTTAAAAAAATAATGTAAAGAGGGAAAAAAAAAAAACTTAAACTGTTTATTATACTAATATTCAAAGCTCTCCAACTCAGGCCTAATAAATGGCTTTTAAAATTTATCCTCTCAGCTCAGGCTCAGACTGCAGTGCTGAAACACAGAATTCCAGCCCGTGAAGATCTAATGCACTGATCTAATGCACTGTGCCTGACCTTTTACAGATGATTATAAATTACACAAGGCCTTGTGTTGCTATAATTTTCTAGAGATTGCTTCTTAAAGGCAGAGGGTGAAAAGAAAAAAAAAAAAAAAAGAAAAACAAACCAGGAAAGGAGTGTAAACTACCATTTCTTTTCTCTATGCTGGATTTAGCTCAGTCAGAAATACGAATTTGGAGCCATAACCACTGCAAACCATTTATTTACTCTCTTATTTGAAATTTACACCACGAGGAAGCAGAAGCAAGCTTATATTTTACCATAAAATTACAAGAGGGGGTGAGTTCTGTGCTACCCACTCTTGGGGGGATTTGGCAATTTTTCTGCAATATCTAGAATCCAGAATATTCCATATCTTGTAATATTCAATATTATTGTAATATATTGAATATATTCCATATATTCAATATATTGTTCCATATATAGTACTATATGGAATATATTACAATATTAAAAGATATTCCATATATTACACATATATGAAATGAGGAAAAAGATTCCCTTCCTTTAAAGAGATGAGAAATTGATGATGGACTATGAAATACTATTATGTGACAGCAGTGTCATGCAAATATGCAGTTTAGAAAAATAAAAAAACCAGAAAATTTGTATTCTGCATGGTTACTTACTTTATTTTCATTGGGTAAATTATTTGAAGGTTTAGAGTGTGTTTGAAAATTAATAGCAATGTTCTTTTGTGTCATTTTATGCAGTCCCAGAGACCAAAGGAGGCTCAGGAATTAATTGCAGCCTTCTAATAAACACAATGGTGTAATGACGTATTTAACATTACTGCTTTTTGTTTGATTCCAAATAAATTGCCAATTTTTTTTTTCTGCTGTGATACTAAAACAATTACCATCCTGAAAAAAGGATAATTAATCTACAATTTTTTCACATTAGATCATATATCCCTAAAGAGTGCCCACGGATTTGATGGTCTTCAGCTGCTGTGTATTTATTTTTTCATTTTTGCTGGTGGTGCACCGCCCCATCAGTGCTGACATTTAAATGAGTGAGTGTTCAACACAAATGTGATCGTTTGTGGAGCATCCAACGTGGCACCATACTGAGATGATTGCTTCTGGGAGCCATCCATGCCTTCCCGAATAGGGGGGAAAAGGCAGGCAAAATTTTATCAATTTACATTTTTCTGTGATTAATTTTTATGCAAATGAGGGCCCGACCGTGCTCCCATCTCACCTGAATCATGCGGATCATCAAAGACAAATTGAGCATCACTTATTTAAAAAATAGGCTTTAAACTACTCTACAGCTGTGTTGGAAAATGCTAAGAGTGGGGCATGAACTTTTCTAATGTAACAGGAATAGATAAGAAAATGCTTCTCTTTGCATTTTTGTCCACACTGTGATAAACATGAGTCTTAACAAAATCCTAAAAATTGTCTTTGTTTTATATTCCTCATGCCCTTGTAAACGTTTGACTGTGGGAAGGCTTCATAAGGAGAGTTTTCCAATTTTGGAATAAAAACAAATGGACTTACAAAACACATTGCTTAGTGATGAAAAAAAATTACATTGGTTAGCACACTCAAAGTACAAATTATATTTTGATTTTAGATACAATTCAAGAAATCATCTGATGTAAGGTCCTGCAGTGCTAAGGGCCTTACATAAACAATCTTTAATGTTAAAGCTGTTAAGACACACAAAAAGGCAAGCTCTGTCTACAAAGAAACATATTCTGTACATTATTGTACGTACCTATGTGTATCTACAGAATAAAATTGCATGAAACTGGATATTTAGACTTTGTTAAACAACAGGCTTTGAAAAGAAATTTAGGATGAAGAGGTTACACTGATGTGCTTTTTATAATTACTGATACTAATATTGAAGTATGTATGTGTGAAGAGCTATTCTTATTTACTTTTTTAAAAAATTATATTTCTCTTATTTGGGAAAGGGACAAAAGTGTTTATGGCATTAAGGAATAAGGCAATGCTGCCAGCCAGAGCTGTAGTTTTTACAGCTGTAAGGTTGCTAGCACTCAGGAATATGAACACTTGTGCCTCTAATTTTCGCCTGGAATTTGAATCCAGGTGTAAGAACAAGTCCTCATGGAAAGCATTCTCTTCTGAGGAAGCTGAATTTTGAAAAGGCAGTTTTCCCTTCAGAACAGTGTTCTGAAAATTGTAATATGCAATGTCAGTTCAGAGACTGGTTTTACAAAGCTTTCCCCAAATCCATATCCCCAAAGCCAATCTCAGAGGAGTAAATGTGATGTGTAATAGAGAAAAGACAGTCTTTATCAGTCAGAGCTGGAAAAACAGAGGCACTGTGGCACAGGAGCAGAGATGGCCCCTATGAATTGCACACAATCAAGCTGGGATTTTACAGGTCTGGTTAACCCACAGCTTAATGAGCTACTTTTCATTAAGCTGCACAGCTGAATGTGTGTTACTGCACACCCAAACAGAATTTGTGTTTGCAGACATGACCACTTTCATGCTCAGCCCTTCCTCTGGTGGGGGAAGCAAAAAAACCACAAACTTGCATAAAAGTATCCACAGTGCAGCAGAATTAAATAAAGGTGATAGGTTAGACAAGTAAAATCAACCCTGTAGCACCTCTCTATTATGCTAGAAGGTTCTGTATCGCCTTGTAACAAAGAACTTGGGACTGCTCTGAGCTATGGCTGAGTTCTTGCTCCTCTAAAATCTCACAGCCTCTGAGCCTGATGTTTATCTGAGCAATAAATTGTTCTTAACTTAAAAATAATCCCATCCCTTCATTGCTGACAGCTACAGTGATACTCTGGAGTGCTTCATGCTAAACAACAACACCTGAACTCACAACTGCAGCAAGGATCCATCCCCACACTGGTCCCAACAAAACCAGAGCTCTGCCTGGTCTCCAGCCTCCAGCAAAGACCTCCTAAATATCTCAGACCATAACCCATAGGGTTTGATGTCTGTAAATGTCTATACATTCATTCCTGGTCTCCCCCAGTTGTGATTTTTGAGAACTGTACTGTGGCAAGTTTGGGGACACCCAACAGCTTGACTACATAAATGATACAATTCATCTATTCAGGAAAAAAACCCAAAAAACGTGAAACCTAAAGTGTGAAGACAGTTAATTATCAAAAAAACCCCAAACTGATTGATATTTCCCTCAAAAAAATGGTGTGGAAGAAAATCAATTTAGAAAGAGAGCAAGACATGTTTAAAATATTACTAGATCAATTGACTGATTTAGTGCCCTCCTCAATGGAACCAAGTTTAAAATAGTTACTATTCACTGGCTTTGAACAAACTTTAGCATCCTCTGCAGAAAATACCCTCTATGATTGCATTAATACAGAAATACAATAAGAGAACTATCAAGCCCCCCCTCTACATGGCAGCTTTCCATATCTTACTCTGTCACAGATATCCATAGAATTTTTTTGTAAGCTGCACTCTTCAGGTCCTACTGGAACAGTTCTGCTCTTACAATTGGTAATAGATAAAAACCTACTGTGTAACAGCTTCCAGTGAGGATTCTGAATCAACTGAGCAGATACAAAGTGATATTCTGGTGTTTAACTCCAAATAATTACTACAATTTTATGGGATTTGAGAGGCATGATGAGATTATTTTACAAGCCATGGGCACACGTTTGAGGGTGGAAGATATCTGTTTGATAGCACATGATCACACAGGACAGGCTTCAGGGCAAGGAGTGAATGATTCAGAAATCATGATGTATGTGCATCATCCCTCCTCAAAAACCATGAGCTGTGGCACTTCCCCTGCCATATCAATGCAAACAGTTCTGAAAAACTGAAAAACAGTTCTGAAAAACAAAAATCAGCATTTCTATAAAATAAATGCCTGCATTCACAGTTACAACAAAATGGGGACATCATTTGGGAGGAAAAAATCTTGTCAGCCTAATGATTTCAGCCTTGAAAGAAAGTATGTGTGTCATTGAATTTAAACACTTAAACCAAGCCAAATACATGTGCAAAAAGATATTATACATGTATACAGACATATAGACATATGTACACACACATATATATGCATATATATATACACATATTCATTTATATGTGTATATATAAATAACATATGTATTCACATATAAATATAAATACATATATATACACATATACATAGACACATTCACACATTTATATGTATATATATAAATAACATATATGTTCACACATATATGCATAAATATACACATATACTCATGTTCACACATTTATGTGTATATATAAATAACATATATTCACACATAAATATAGATACATATATATACACATATATACACAAATTCACACATTTATATGTGTATATATAGAAATAACATGCCTATATTCACACATAATTATATACATATATATACATATATATTCACATATTTATATGTATATATATAACATATATATTTACACATATACATATATACATACATTCACACATTTTTATGTGTGTATATATAAAAATAACATATATTCACACATATACATATATATACATAAATATATATACATATACACACATATTCACATATTTTTGTGTGTTTACATAGAAATTACACATATATTCAGATATATATATACATTCACACATTTTTATGTGTGTATATATAAAAATAATATATATTTTACATATATACATATATACACTCATTCACACATTTTTATGTCTATATATAGAAATAACATATATATATTCACACATTTTTATGTGTTTATATAGAAATAACATATATATCCACACACACATATATATATATACACACATATTCACCCATTTATATCTGTATATATATATAAATAACATATCTATATTCACACATATACACACACATATTCACCCATTTTTGTATATATATATATATATATATAACCTATATTCATACATATATATTTATACACACATATATATTCATTCGTACGCACATATAAATATAAAAATAAATATTAAATATATAAATAAGTAAATATACAAATATAAATATATATATAAATGCATAAACACACCCACAGATATTTCCTCTCCAAGCCCATGTGGCTCACAGGGTCCCTTTCTCAGCACTCTAGGGAGCAGACAAGGAGCTGTTAAAGATGCTTTAGGCACCCCAGAGCTGTCAGCTGAGGTGATTCCTGAGTGCTCAGCTGCAGCTCAAATCCACTTTCCCCTCTAAGGTAGCTCATCCCTCACTGTGCCAAACTGCCCCCCTGGCTCAGGGTGATGCTCCCAGCTGCAGGATGGGCAGGAGAGGGTGGCTGGAGTCCAGCTTTGGAAAAAACACCCCAAATTGTCCTCAAGTGCAAGACAGAGGTATTGCTAAAACTAATGAATAAGAGCAAAAGGGAAGGGGCTGATCAAGGCCACGCTGAGGCTGTGCCTTGCCAGGTGGCAAGCTGCTCCACTTCTGCTGCTGAGGCACCAACCTTTGGCTCCAGGCCCATGCTCTGAAACCACAATGCTCAGAGGGAAATGCTGCATGGAAGGCAACAACAGACTTTGCTTTCTGGGTATGAGCCTAGTGACCCAGAAGCAGGGAATTGAACTTAAATGTCCTTAAAATATCTTTTGCTGTGATGGATGCTCAGAAAAGTATGTTTTGCTGGGGTTTTATGTACAGAAACAAAAAAAATGGGTGTCACAGAAATGGAAGATTTTGAAACCAAGGCGCAATATTTGATGGAAAAAAACAGAAATAATTTGGAAATGGAACGGTGTGAAACAGGAAAAAAGAAATTGCATGCAATTCTCACTGAGGGATGCATTTGGTGACACTCTTTCTGCTTTTATATATTTTCCTGACCCCTGGTTCTGTTACCTGGAATCTTAAATGTTCATTTTCATGCAATTACTAATATTTCTCAGATATTTTACATACAGATGTTACCATAGGCTCAACCAGCAAGTGACATGAAAACAATGACAGAGGGCTGCTGTTGCTGGAACAAACTTGTCAAAGTTCTTTTCTACTGTCCAAATGAGGTGTTTGGGTTTTTTTTGTTTGTTTTTTTTTGTACCCACATTGAAAATTATGAAAAAAATCATCCTTTTATGATGATCATTTCATCATTTTCATTTCATCATTTTCCAATTAAGGGGAGGAAATTTTATTTGAAATGTTCTGTATCTCCTTAAATCTACCAGGAACAACACTGGATTTCCACCTGTTATATTATTATTGTTATTATTACTGCAGTTAATTGTTGTTATTGTTATAATTCCTGCAGTGCCTAGCTGAAACAGAGACATGGTTTATTCCTGACTCCAGCCTGGATCCTCACTTAGCTCACACCTTGCAATTTCTGTCTGAGGATACTTTATAAACACTGCTAGGGAGTAGAGCAAAGAGAACATGAATACTGAAAATAAAACTTATGCTGGGAGCCTCTGTTTATATAAGAAGATAATTTCCTTGTTGTCTCTGTTATCCTGTTATTACAGCAGCATGTACTGAACTCTCTGAGCTTTGTGGGAGAAGTGCTATGAAGGATTCCCAGGTGGATGCAGCATGTTGGACACACCCTACCATAACCTAAACCATGACTTTCACATATATCCAGTATATAATTCAAAATTTTTAGTTAACTGCATTTGATCTGAGCTGACCTTTGCACTCCTCAGGCTGATGCCTCAGGGTTCAGCTTTTCTATGTTTCACATTCTGTGCTGCTTTAGTGGGTGGGTCTGAGCTTCACATGAGGGGATGGTGAGCTCTGTGCACAGAGCAGGGAGACAAAACAATTCCTGCTCCAGCTGGGCACCAAGGACAAATGATCCAAATCTCAGCCCAAGAGCACAAACCCCGTGGGCTGGAGAGAGAAAAACAAGCAGGGTGGGACTGCCTGGGCTAAAGCTGGGATGGGACAATGAACTGCAAGGTGCAAATGGAGCAGAACTGATCCCAGGGAGAGACCCCGGGAGCGCTCGTGCATTTTGGGGCCATTTTGGTTCATCTTGGGTGCAGCCCTGGCTGGGCTCTGGTGCTGCCCAAGGTGGGTCCATGGAGGAGATCCTTGGAATAAATCCCTGCTCTCTTCTTTAACTCTGTCCAGCCTCTGCTCCAGGGCAGCCTGCACAAGGCACCAAGGCAGTGCTTCTACACTCCCCTCGGGGATGGTGATCTCTCAGGGTCTCTGGGTTCTCCAAATGCAGACTCACAGTTCAAGCTCCAAGGGATGTTATTTAACACCTGACATGATTCACTGCTTTCATTACCTTCTGTCAGAATGGGAATCTTTTAAAGGACAACAGAGCATTGTAATCCCACCAAAGATGTGTCCAGAGAGGGGGGAGCAAGGCTCATGAAGGGTGTGGAGAACAAGTCCTGTGAGGAGAAGCTGAGGGAGCAGGGTTTGGTTAGTCTGGAGAAGAGGAGGAGGAGGGGGGAACCACTTTGCCCTCTACAGCTGCCTGACAAGGCTCTCCTGCCATGCCTGGAGTGAGAGAAAACGTCCAGAGTCCATATGGGAGGAAAGGTTTCACTGTCAGGGTGCTCAAGTTAAGAACTCTGGTTACTGAGAATTTCAGACTTTCTGTGCTGGCAGGCACTGACCCCCAAGAGAACACTGCATTTGACCTGAGGCCATAGAAAAGACTTCCAAAACTGAATGATAAAACTGAGATTATAAGTGTGTAGTTTGAATGGAAGAGTGTAATATCACATAGTAGAAAACTTGGAGTTTAAGGTTTTAGAAAATAATAATAATATATATAAAACAAGACACAGGTTTTAAAGCAGAAACTAGCCCTTCTTCTTCATGAGTTTAGGTAATGTTATGTAATAAAATAAAAAAGTCCACACTGTGGGACACGAGTAACAGTTAGCTATTAAGTTAAAAGTAAAAATAATTTAAGTGTCATTTCTTAATTCAACAATTTATCCTTTAAAAGCCTTACAGAGAGAGAAACACAGCTCCATTTTTAGCATGTTAGAGTGAAGTGCTGAAAAACTCACAGTCTGTGAGACTGTAATGTAGATAAGAACTAATAAACATCTAAAAAATACCATCTCACATATTTAATCCCAGACTTAATAGGAAAAAAACCCAAAAAATCCACATAGTGGTGCCAGGTGTGAGGAACAAACTGGAACAGGTTGTCCAGGGACTTTGTTTCCTGCTGGCTTTTGATGAATCATTTAACATATCTTTGCTTCAGGTTTCCCCTCTTTAAAAACCAAGTACTACCTCGATTTATAAAGTCCTCAGCAGCTGTAGAAAGAAAAGTTCTGTTGAAAGCTAAATATTACTGTCCAAATATCAGGAAGATAAAATTAGTATTCATAATATGACAGAAATATTTTCTTTGAAATGAAGGAGACAGATGCTAATAAATAGCAGAGAGCTCTGTGTCTATATTTAAAAACAGGGTGATGCTGAGAAGCAATGCCAGAGGAAGTAGACATTTCTATTTTTCTGCATATTTACTTCTAACTATTGTTCATATTTAATACTTTTGCCCAGAAATTACATATTATAAAATACTGATGCAATAGATCTCAAAGGATAAGTCACATTAAGGAGAACAAAATAAAAAGTGGGAAAATAATTTAATTATTCTAGAGTTAACCACACCAAACTGAGTTTTAATATTTCCTCTTTTTCCATTTAGCAGCCTAAGGGATCTCCCTGCTGCTGGCCCAGCATCCTTGAAGAGTAAAGCTGCTGTGTTGAACAGGACAAAGTATTGCAGGAATTAAATATAAATTGGGTTGGTTTTTTATTGTTGGTTGGGTTTTTTCCCTGGTTTTTCTTCTTGTTGTTGTTGTTGTTCTTTGGGGTTTTTAAAATGTTATCTCCCTGGATTAATCTTCTGCTTTGTCTGGTCTTGGATATGATTTTTCACTCTCTTTGAGTTTTCTGTTCTCTCTACCCTTCTTTACTCAGTTTTTGCTGATTTTAAGTTCAGGTCTGAAACTTCTGAACCCATTGTTGTTGAGCTTCTTAGAAATTTCTAGAAAATTCCAGAAGCAAGATCCACAGAAGCAAATGTACTTATTACAGCCTGGATGCTTGGAATCTGATTTTCTAGTCCCAAACCACAGCTGTCCCACCACTCTGCTGCCAGTGCCACAGGGAGAAGTCACCCCAGATTAAAATTGTCCCAAGTTTCCCACTGGCTTAACCTGAGCTCCCACGTGCCCAAGCCACCTTTTGAAAACTCTCCTTGAGTCCTAAGGAACTTGGCACACATCACCCACTCTCTTAAAAGGAAACCAAGCTTTTTCATTTTATTATTCTTATGTTGTTAATTTAATCTGGTACCTACATAGCACCTTCTAGAGATCTGTTTGTCTCCATTGCTGCACATCCCTCAAATCACCTCAAAATATGAAGTGAAAAGGCCAACTTAGCTCAGCTATCAAAGAAAAAGAAGCAACACTAGATAATAAAGTTTGGAATATTTTTATGACACTTTAATCTGAGGAACTGATTTTTAAAATAATGCAGTTGCTCTGACATGACTTGTGCAAACCCAATGGCATTTTGTTCATGGAAATCAGAGTGAAAAGAGGAAAAGCACCCAAGTGACAGCTCATGTGGGATCACTCTGATAAAGGGAAGCAGTGGAGTACGGAAGAAATGTGATTTTTCTTTTCAATGTCATAAACCTCACTGCTGTTAATGATGAAATTCTGATATTTAAACACGACCACAGCAACACTTCCATCCATCAAGTCCCACAGCTGATGGTGGTTGTTGAAGAAGAAATTCAGCTACAAGCAATTAGGGCATGATTTTCCTCTGCCATCTTTATCAGTTAGGGGTGGTCTACACCCTGACTGATGATTTATCCATTCTTACATCAACCTCCTGCTCAGCTTTTTATGGATTTTAAGAATGATCACAATGAACAGCTTTTTTTTCTTGATAGATTTTTGCCTTAAAAAAAAAAGAATGGTGCTGCAAGAAATTAAAATCAACAGCAACAGATCAAATCCTTCTAACAATCCAAAATATCTCTCCTGCTCTCCCACCAAACTACCACAGGCAACTCTGTTAATTGGGATGCTTTATGAAAATCAAAATAAATCCCAGGCATGCACGCACTTACTTTCTAACTGTGTGCATTTTTACACAGTTAGAAAGTAAGTGTGTGCCTGCCTTTACACAGCTCTTGTCTTAATATGTGAAGAAGGCATTCAAATATTCAAAGCTGTTTTTTCTTCTGGTTTTTGATTTTTGTTTTTGAAGTTTGGTCCAAGAAGGCCTTTCTCTGTCGCATTCAGGGTTGGGAGTGTGTGGGGGATGCTTGAAGTGTGCAAATTGTCAGGCAAAACACACATGGGACAAAAAAGGCACCAGGGCAGGAGTCTAAGGAAACATAATCAGCAATTTCTCCATCAGATGTAAGAGCAGAAATATTGGCAATTCAGATTTCATATAGAGGTTAACTCTCCCAAAAATCTATGTCCTTGGTGTAATTTCAAAAAAGGATGTCAACACTTTATTCTCAGCAGCTAAAAAGCCATTTCCTCTTGAAAAAGAAGGATGACAAACACCAGCAAAAACTCTTTTGCAGTTTAAAAGCTCCTGTCTGTGCACATTACTCTTTCACAGGAAAAAAAAAAAATAATAATAATAAAAAAAAAAAAATATATATATATATATAAAGCCCCTCTGTTTTGCTCTGTACACAAGGCTGCAACTAATTACAAGAAGAGACAGATGCTGGGTAGCCTTAAGGCTTTCCCTGCCACCACAGTGAGTCTGTGCACTAGTCAACAAGCAGGTAGTGAGTGAACTCAAATGTTATCTGACAAGGCAGCAGATCCCATCACCTAGGGTTAGAACACAGACAAGCAACTCTGTGCTCAAAAGTAAAGAAAGAGAAATTTCAAGCAGATTGTTTCTGACAGAAATCATATCACAGCCTCACTCCCTGACAAAGTCTCTGCCAATGAAACTCTACACTTTCTGGTTTCCATCCTCCCCTTTAAGAAACAGCCAGCATTTCAAAGGTACATTGGAGGTGACAGCTCAGTGCTCAGTACTTAGCAAGTGCTTCTATGCTTGTTTTCTTTTTGGAAGTTTCAGGGAACCTCCACCTGTGGGGGAGCAGAAGAGTGCCCCTCTTTTCCCTACCCCACTTTTTCCTACCTGGTTCTTTGTTTCTCCAGCTTGCTCACAGATGTCAAATGCCATTTTCACAACAGAAAATCCTGGCATGCAAAAACTTTATGTGCCCACCTGGAAGTTTTAGTCAACATGCAGCACCCTGAAAAGGAAAGTTAGCAAAGGGATAAAACCTGGCTGGAATTGCCAATACTGTTTTCCCTGAAAGACAAACAGGATCTCCCAGCTGAATCCTAGCAGAGAATTATTTATTAGCTTTGAAACACAATTTTTGCCCTTCCTCACAACAAGCATGCTCTTCATACATTTCTGAGTGTTACAAATCCTTGCAAAGTAACAGATTTGAACAGTTTCCTTGCTTTCCTGCCCAGAAAGGATTGAGTTCATCTAGATTGATTTGGCTGTTTCACTGTGAGTAATGTCAAAACAAGACAGGAGAAATACAGTGTTCAATGGAGCACAAGAGATTTCATGTCCATGGGTTCTAGCAGTGCTGTGGATTTTGACCTGCAAGCTGGGCATTTGCTCCCAATGGCCCGTGAAAAGCCCCAGGGAAGTTTTTGGGCTCTGCTGACTAGCATTACAAACACCACTTTCTTTTGCTGAACAGGAGTGTTTTCCAACCTCAGAAATTAAATCAGAGGACGTGAGGCACGCTTGCTTTACCCCGTGGCATCACTAAGACACAGAAGGTGAATGAGGCATTTAATTCTAAATACTCCTTTCAGCATTTTGGGATAAACACATTGCTAATTAGCACAGGTGAGGGACAGAGGACTGCAAGCAGAAGCAAGAATTACCAAAGCTTACAGACAGAGCATGGTCACCCTGTGTTAAAGTTGCTTTGCACTCCAGAATTCTTTTGCATTTTTAGGAAAGACATTAAGGATTAAGACATGAAGTTTAATACTGTGAATTCACAGCACTAATCTCCTCCTCTACATTACTAAAATGACTACTGCAGCATATTTCATTTGAGATTATACCAGAGAACTAGTGGCATGGAATATAGAAAATACTGGTTGGATTCAGTCAGTTTTGTAATCAGTGCAGCACACTGATTTCTGTGCAAGGTATTGGCTTTAGCCATAACTGAATTTACATGGCTTGGGATGACACCTTCCACAATGGGACAAGGTATAACTCACTTAATGTTCTAAATGACTCAAGTTTTGAGCAGTCTCTGATTGATGTTCCTAGGCATTAGAGCTATCAGACCTATGTTACCAGTACTAGCTCCCAATCAAATTTGGTTTACTAGCACTACAATAAATTTGGTTTATTAAGTCTTTGCACCTCATCAGAGAATTTTCAACTTTGGGGTGTTTTTCTGCCTAAAAGAAATTATTTTATGGAAAATCAAATTCTTTTGCTAGCAGTACTAATCTACAAGAGTAGTTAGCAAGAGTGTGCTTGTCTCTTTATCCCACTGGAGCTGCTTCAGCCAGCTCCTCACCAGGTAAATCTCTGCTCACTGCTGCACTAACAGCAGTGCCACACACTTTATGGACAATTTAAAAGCACTTCCACTATGGGCCAGTCATGCACATCATGTGTGGATGTGAGTGTCCTGCCTGAGGTTATGAAAGACCTACAGTCCACTTCTCTTTAAAAGGAGTCTGGAAAACCAAAAAAAAAAAAAAGAGAAAAAGAATCATTTGCAATAGCAGTCCAGCTTATTTCCCCATTTCCTCTGACAGACTCTTTGGATCAATGCTAGGGAAACCAACAAGGAACAACAAGGTGTCTTTAAAAGGGACTGGGAAAAAACTTGACAGTTTTTGTGTTAGTAGAAAATGAGCAAGAAAAATCAGGCCTAAAAAATTAAGCAAAACCTTGATGCTTCCAGACCCTTTGTATCTCAAAACTGATATACAGCTTAATTAATCCAGGCAGACCCTGGACTTGAGAGCACTTAGGCTTTGGACCTTAGTACCTAAAAGAATGGTTGGATGGCAATAATCAAAGAAAAAGATTAAATAATAATAATAATAAATAATAATAACGATAATTATTATAATTATATATTATAAATTAAACATTATTATATTATATAATTGTATAATCATTATCATAATATAATAATATATTATATTTATATTATAGTAGATATTGTAATAACAATGAATATATATTCATAACAACTTAATAATAACAATATCAGCAATAATAACTTATTACTATTACTATTATACTATTATTATTTATTATTATTATTATTACTATACTACTAGTCTCTAACCAAATGAGCTGCCTGATCTCTGTGAAATTCATTATATCACAAGTGCCTGAACATCATGAGCTCTCCTTGATTAATGTGACCAGCCAAGAAGGCATTGTTCACAGAAGGGTGACAATTACCAGAAGTGACAATTACCAACTGATTACTAAAGAGAATGACCAATGTAACCCAGTGGCTCAGTTACTCTGAGGTTGCTCCAGACTTTCAGTGGGATGAAAAGGAATTACTTCAAGCTTTAGCTCTTTTCCCACATTTTCCTCCTGCTCCATAACAAAAGCTCTTAGTTCATGCCTCCCCAGACAGAGGAGCAGGTGTTTTAAGAAGCACTGGGGAGTTGCACACAGACAAGTCCTGGTGTATTTCAGAGATGCTCGCCACAAATTTAGGAAAAAACTCTTCAGAAATTGTAGCTTCATCACCACTACATCTGCTTTGTGCCTGCATAAAATTCCAGCTACATCAAGGACACTTTCTTGATCTTTTGTCTATTTTGATGACCCAAAAGGGCTAAAAAGCCTGAAAGAAACCTTTTGGAATCTGTTGATACTAAATTACCTAAGTTTTCTAGAAGCAGTCACATATATAATTTAATTAAATCAATAAAATTAGCTAGCACATCTGATGAAACAAGTGTTCACTGCAAAATCAATCAGAAAGCTTTGGGCAGAATGGTGGATGACTTCTGTTACTAAATTATGGCTGCTTTATTAAAATTATAATGGAAATTATTTTTTAAATAATTGGTGAGCATGCAGAGAGAGATATGTATAGATTTTGGAGATGCTGCTGAAGGACTCCCTGGCAGGTGGCACTGCTGCAGCAGCAGGGCTTTGCAGTGGCATGGCAGGACTCCCCATGCAGGGGCCATGCACAGCACTCAGCTTAGCTCTGCTCACAACTTCACACACCCCTGGGGCTCTGAAAAGAGCCCACACTTCACTTCTAAAGTTAGAAATGATGGACTTAAAACCCCAACTTCCTAAACACCTGATTGATTGGGGAATTGAGAGGAAGCAGACCCTGCTGGCAGGAGTTCAGGAGAAGCAGCTGCCTGAATTCCCTCCCTGCATTGCCTGAGGCTCCAGAAGTTATGTTGTCACACAAGCTACAAAGCAACACGAGCAGCACAGGTGCTCAGGAGAGCTCAAAATAAAATTTAAAAGTGTCTCTGTGCTCCAAGTGCATATCTGTGCATTGAGAACTTCTTTAAGGACTGCATGTGCCTTTGTAGAAATGAATAAATTATTTGCATAAATGATTGCCTTAAATGATTCACTCAGGGTCTTTTTGCAGATGAAAACATACATTAATTGTTTCTTAATTTGGTGACAAAGCTTTGTTGCAAGGCATAGAATGGCCAATTTAATATGTAATTTTAATGATTCTAACTTGTGGAAAAACAACCAAACCTGTACAATGGCCATGGGTACATTTTTGTCCTGCTACAGATAAGCAACTACTAATGAGAAATGATGTGTTCTTTAGTTAGCTGATGTGTTATCTTAGTTCTAGCTAATAAGGAGCTTTTCTTTCTTTCTCTCTGCTGTTTCCAGGTAGCTGTTGCTAGTTAGTCCACACAGTTAAATGATTCCCTGTGCATCAGGTGCTTACAAGGGCAGGAACTTTGCTTTGGTGCACATCTGTAAAGTGCTATGGGTGCTTCTGGTCCTTTAAAGAATAAACAACACTAGTATGCTTCATTTCACATGTCTAAAAATATTTTTCCCCCAGGAAGAGCAGGCAGGCACTCTGTAACTGGCCACAAGGCCAATAAAGGGTGATGCACATTGAGGATTGTCTCTCCACACCTCACTGGCCATTGCTGTGATCTCTGCCTTAAAGCCCTACCACACTGGGAGCTGCTTTCCCAGTAATTAATAATCAGGGCTAGGTGCTGGTACTGTACACATCCTGACAAAATTTTGACATAAAATAGCTGTTGAACTTTGCCCTTTTCCTCACTGAGGTCCTTTGCTAGAACAAAAATTGCTTTTTAGCCCTCAGCCGGGTAAATTAAAGAAAAATGTAATTTTTGTATAGAAAAAATCCCACAGAAGGGTCTGTTGTGTATAAAGGGAAGTGCCCTCCCACCTTTCTGGCCCAGCACTTGCCAAAAAGGGGTTTTTGAAGCCATCCCTTCCCAGCAGTGGCAGGATTTGCTGCCCATGCTCCCCCTGGGCTCTCTCCATTGGCAGGGCCGGCTGCTCCTTCCATGGACACACAATTCCCTGCCTGGCTGCCCTGCAGGACCTCTGATCATCACTGACAGTGGCCCTGCTGCTCTCAGAAAGGCCAGGAGGGAGAGCTGAGGGGCAGGAAGCTCCCAGAGGCAAAGTCATTTCCACAAACCCTGGAGCAGGGCAGCACTCACAGAGCCCACAGAGCTTCTGTGTGAGGAACCCAACCTGTGCTGGCTTTGCAGCAATTCTGCACCTCCCTCTCTTCTGCTGGAAATTAGATTTACCTTGGCACTGCTTTCGGTCAGGCATTTTGGGGTTTGTTTGTTTGTGTTGTTATTTTTTTTTTCTTCTTTTTATTTTAAATAGGCATTTTGTAAGAGCTCTCACTAGTGAAACCAGATGTTTTCTAGAAGAAACTTCCTGCCAGGTATTTGTAATGACTCAGGTGCACTCAGTTCTTCAGAAAACCCTCAGAAAGAAAAATCCAGTGTATCCAAGGTAATGACTGAAATGCATAAAGCTGTTTCAGTTCTACCCAGGTGTATCCCAACCCCTCAGACCTCACATTCACTCAAAGAGAGAAAAAGACAGAAAAAATTTGGGTTGGCTTTGTGGGGTTTTCCTTTGTTTGTTAGAGATCAGATGAGAAGAACCATCAGGAGGCTGCCCTGAGAGGTTTTCAAATGCTGGAGGTGCATTCTCCACAAGGCAAGTGTCTGCTTTGGCTGTCCTGGAATGTTCTGCCCTACTGCTACATCTGTTTCAGCTAATTTCAAATTTAAAAAGGCAGATCCACACCTATTGTGAGTCCCAGAAGAGAGGAGTGGAATTAAGAGTGATTTTACCAGTAGTCCTGGGTTAGGGAAATTTTGGACAAAAACTTTTAAAGCTGCTGAAACTTCTTTTCCACTAGAAAACAAATTGGAGTGATTTAGTCAAACTGTGGGGAATTTATGCCAGCACAATGGGGCAAACCATCGTCCTGTGATGCTCATCCTGCAGGGTCAAACCTGCACCTGGCCTTGACTTCTTCAGGATGCTCTGGGACAAGAAAAAAGTCAGTCATGTGTTACATTTTTTTAAAAATTATTTTGTAAAGATTTTTTTCTCTTAGGAAGCTGAGAAGCTTCAGAAATGAATGAAAACAATAATTATTTAATTGCTTCTCTTCTGCTTGTTGCTTTGGAATGTGGTTTGGAGGTCATTTACCAACTGGTCATTGTTTGATTGGTTTCCTGGGAATTGTTTTTACTTAATGATTAATTATTATCAGCTGTGACAGACTCTGAAGAGTCAGGCACAAGTTTTTCATTATCTTTCTTTTTAGTCTTCTGTCTGTATCCTCTTTCTTTAGTATAGTTTGGTATAGCATTCTTTAATATCATATAATATCATTAAATAATAAATCAACCCTCTAAGAACATGGTGTCAGATTTGCATCTCCCATCTTGTCCTGGAAACCCTCACAAACTCAACATCATGGTACAGATCCTGTGGCCAATTCTTCTAGATAACATTTCCTGAGCTCAGTTATTATTTCCTAAACAATATACCTAAATTATTCTATTAAAACTTATATTGACTGAATCAGCATCCAGGAGCATGCTGGGGACAATCTGTTCCATATTTGAGTAAGATTATTTGTTCATAGTTGATTATTTTCCATTATTACCAGTAATTTACCTATCAACCAGCAGATAAATATAAGCATTTGCTTGAAATAAAAATTACTTAAATCTTACACAACAGGAAAAGAAGCTATATTGAGGATATATACAGGATTAAATCTATATTCACTAACCTCCAAGAAGGGAAGCTCAAGGCTTTTTGGTGTTTAATGAATTAAGCCTTGGATTGTTGTTAAACATGATTTTTAGCCACACTGAAAATTGTTTTTTAGTAATAACAGGTTTTGAACAAAATCTGTTTTTTTTTTCTTTTCTGCCTCTCATCAACTGTTATTTTGTTTCTCTTTTTCTCCCCAGCTGCTCATGTTATTACTTGCTTAATTTTTCCTGTTTCTCTTTCGATCTTCCCTCTCTCCAGGTGTTTCAGTGCTAGATTTCAGCTATTCTATAGATTTCTCTAGGAGGGATTTGTTTCCATTGTATTGCTAGGTTTTATGTACTTATTGTTGCTGTTTCAAATTAAAACAATCTTATCAAATCATGATTATTCCTGTCAGAGCAATTTTTGATTGGGTTTTTTTTTTGCATAAATACATGAGATTAAATTGTGGCTGAACATAGCTTCATTTGACAGTATAATATCATCTTCCTATTTATTGATTACCAGCACAAGTAAACATACCACCAGCTCACCAAAATCAATATATAGCTGGAATTTATATTCAAGAAGAATTGCCTGATGGTAAATAACTTTTTTCTCTCTGTACATGTAAGTTGCAGATGATCTACAGCCTGGAAACCATATTCAAGTTAAGTAGCAGAATAAAAACTGCACAAGGTACATGACAAAGCTTCTTTCTATAAAACATTTCCTTCTGTAGCAGCAGGAAAATCTATTCAGTGACCAGCCCTGGTGGCCTAGCAGGGTTTTTTTTGACTTGGGCTGTTCACCAGTGAAGTCAGACATGGACTGAAACAACCTGCCATTGCTGTCAGAATAATATCAATAACTACTTCCCATGCCAGGTATGTCAATGACCAACTGTTTATGCAGAAATAATCTGATTTTCTAATGCTTCCATTATCCTTTGCCACATTCAGTGGTTGAAATATCATCTTAGAGTGCTTTGAAATCACTGAGAACAACAGGCACAAATGTCTGAACCTAATCTGACTGTATGGATAGATTGGGGAGCTACAAAAGGATGGAGAAAAAACCTGAGCAACATTAAACTTGCCTCCTTACACTGATTTTATAATTGTGCTGTAGCACATAAAACTTCACCAAAGTAAAAACATAGCTGAGATTTCATTTTCCTCCACATCTGGTTTTTTTATAGGCATTACTAAGAAAACTGATGAGCTTCCAGCACCATAAAGGCCCACCAATATCAGCCTGATGATTTTTCCATAAGGTTTTTCAGCTCTTTTGTTGAGGAGTTCCTGTGCCAACAGAGAAAAAAAAATAAGAAAAGTGAAAAGTCTTAAAAGTAGTATTTAGTTACAGTGCCTTAAACTGGCTAAAGTCACAACAGATATCTGCTGTGGCCAGGCTACATGAGCCTTTAAAACTGCATTCAGTGTTATGTGCCTACACACCAGATCTACCCAGCATTTCTTAAAAAAAAAGGCAAAAAAAACCCCACAAATGAAACAAACAAACAAAACCAAAACAAAACAAAAAACCCACAAAAACAAAACCAAAACCAGCAGGATAAAAGTGTTTGCCTAAGAAAACCAGCTTCAGTAGAGGTAGAGATGGGACCACCATCCCCTGGTGGTCTGTCATGGGGCTTCCTCCTCTGGGGAAACAAACTTCCATTATCCTACCTGGGATTCAAATCAAAATCAGATTACATGCTCACTGTATGCAGTGCTCAATCTTTTCTCCTCTGCAAGCATTTGTGAGACGCAGGGTATCCTTCACCAAAGAAGAGAACACCTAATGATAACATATTTATGAAACTTAAGTGGTTCAATTATTTTCATCCCAGTAGCTTTATGAGAGAGGTAGAAGTATGAAACTCCACAAAATGATATAACTCAGAGGAATTATTACAATGCTTGTGCATTACTACTAATTCCACCCTATTAGATGATACTATATCTTTTCATAATGAAGATTAAATGCAGCAGAAACCACATAATGGCAGAACTGCTGTAGATCAAATTGAGTCTACCATAAGAAAAATGATCACTGATCCCAAGACGTTATGGAGTAGTAAACTTAAATTGTGCTGCTTTTCAAGTTTATGTGACTATGATTATTTAATTTTCCTTTGTGCCTGCTCAAGTATAGCTATTATGCGACTACACATGAGAGAACCTGAAATTAATTTGTCTCTATGAGATCAGTGACTGTACAAATTCTTATGAAAACTAACATGCCATGACAATAGTAATTTTGATAAAATTACAGCAAGAACTGCAATTCTCTGCCATCTGGCTGTCTCATCATAACTACTTTGATATGCTTTTTATTACTTATTTACTTACTTCAACTACTTTAGCAGTTGTTTCAGAGCTTAGAAATGTTTAAGTGCAGAGCAATATTAAAGAACCAGTATTGCCAAAGCTTAACATTAATTCCCCACAGAAGTCTAAAACAATCCACAATCACTAATTAAAGCCCTAAAAATGATAGATCTACTCTATAATAGATCTACTCTATGAAGCAGACACATTTTCTATGTCATATTTTAAAATGCAAATGTGTATCAGTTTTCAGAGCAGTCTGATCAGTTTATTCAAAAGCCTGAATGAACTGCCAGACTCCTTTCATCTTCCTAAATAAAACCTTTCAATTACTTTTGGAATTGAGTTACATATTTACTTAATACACGACCACAATTAAGAGACTGAAAGAGAAGTGTATCTAGGTACACTTTTAGAAATAAGGAACCCATTTACTCGAGGTCAGGGTATCAGTACTGTGCATTTCTAATTCAATCATATTTATTCCAAGGCAAATCATCTCTTTGGCGACTTCTTATGAATACTAACCAGCCACCATAATTTATTTCCTTTATAAGGGGTGGAGAAGGTCAAACACTGCCTTTATGTTACCCCTGCAAATCTGTTTGTTTGGTAAAGGTCCTGATCTGGAAACACAGAACTTTTGTAATTTTATACTGCAGTCTAGCAGGTTTCTGAGATAAACCCCAGCATGTCCAAAGCTCAAAGGATCTTTGCTGTTTTTCAGGAGCTATGGGCATTTCCCATATCCCTTGGAGAATTCTTAAATCATAGCACACAACATGGTTCCAAAGGTGAGCACACGAGGTGTCGTCTGCCACGTGGGAATTTAGCACACATAGATTTCATAGAAATGTTGGATTTCTGAAGGCTAAGAGAAGATGTCACAGAGTACACAACCACCAACAGTCACACCATGGACCTGAGAGATGTCCCAGTGCTCCTTGAGGCTTGGGGACACTTCCCTGGGGAGCTGCTCCCAAAAAAAGCCACGTGGGGCTAATCCACGTGGATCTGGTTTGGCTTTCACCCCTGAACCCATAAAATCCACTAACCCACTTCCAAGGGGTGGCCAAGCCTCCTTTCCTTGTGTCCAGCACCAGCTCTCTGAGTCAGCTGAGCCCAGGACCTCTAGGAATTACCTATAGGAATTAATGCCACCTTAGAGTTCAAATCTGTATCTTGGGGTCAGGGCAAGGACCTGCAATGGTGCAACTCCTCTAACAATGCTGTATTCACCTTCTGTGAGCTCTAAACTTGCAGGGAATAACATTAAAGAACCCCAAAACAAAACTAAAAAATCCACCAAAAAACAAAACAAAAAAACTCCAAAAACCAAAAAGCCACCAAAAGACCAAACCAAAAAACCAAACCAACAAAACCAGCAAACACAACAGATAGAGCTGCCATCAGAAACTCCTTGCAGATGGCATAAAATAGCTTAACTACAATTCACTGGGAGCTAATTTCAGTCATTGCTAATACATGCTGGGTAGAAAATTAGTGTCAAACAACAAAATGGCATGATTTTTTAAAAGCATTTAGATTCAAGTTTCAAATAATCTCTATTAACCAGCATTCAAGTTTGCAGATTCAAATCTCCCCCATAGAATTACACAGTGCCAGCTATTCTTTCACTTTTAACAAAAAAAAAAAAAAAAACCCCAGAGGATGTTGAACATTATTGTTAGATTGTAATAATTAGAGTAATGAAACATATGGCTATATAAAACAGCCAGATATTTATGTGGTGACTGGACAGATACAGCATTTTGCTAATTGTTTGATTATCTGAGTTGTTTTTCACTGCTGAACAGAGTGGAATGTTTCTGCACTGAGCTTTTCCTTTTATTCTGTATTTGATCCCTCCATGGATTTATAAACACAGACCTGCCTGAAGAGGCCATGATACCAAAATTATGGGGACAGAACAGGATATTCAGATTTTCTTCCCTATGCCTGTTTACTCATTCTTGTAAAAAAAACTTTCTTCCTTTTTATCTAAAGACCTAAAAATTAGAAGGCTATCAATTGCACCATAAATGGATGTATCAGACAATCTGCAGACTAATCTTGGGGACAAAAAATTAGACTCATTGCAAAAATACTTCTCAAAAGCATCAGAGCTATGCCTTGGTAACACCACATATGAAGATTTAAGCAACACACACCTGGATTTGTATTTTTTTATTGTGTTTTCAGGCTTCACAGATGGAGAGCAAGTTGAAACAGGCAGTAATGGAGGTGCTCTGTACATCTGAGATGGTAAACCCCAGTTTGCAACTGTAGAGAGTTAAGACTGCAATACTATTAATTCCATATATATAGTTCTGCAATACTGTTAATTCTACAGGCTTTCCTAAAGTTGAGAAGTTTTTTTTTCAATTAGTTTTTGAGAAGAATAATGGATTTATCTTTAAAAACCTGTAGGTTGTACTGAGAGTCAAGCAGTGGGTTGCATAAGACTGAAGATGACATGAAAAAGACCCAAACAATTTCTGCTTTCTGTTACTGTAAAATCAGAGAGCTTTCTCATCTGTTTTGCACTAACACACATTCCTAAACTTGACCTGTGTTTATAACAGCTAGAGCACATAATATGTACAAAAAAAAAAGCTAAATGCAGAGGCAAATTAAAGGAACTAACAACAATTTAATCTGTAACTTTCTAAGACCTTTTGAATATAATACACTCCACATTAACCTTTAACACCAGTATTGTCATTCCATATTAAAATTCAGCATTCTCAAGTCCATGCTTTAAGTGAAATCTCTACTGAGCCTTATATTTTCCTCCTAGCAAACTGCAGAAGGACAAATACTTGTTACTTAGAAAGCAAAAAATGCTCTAACTCTAAATAAAATCAATATTTTGAAAGTGCATTTTTGCTACGAAAATAATAATTACGTGGCAAAAACATTCAAACAATTATGCTGGGACAAAACTCTGACTTGGGAGATAATGGATAGAGCCAGCAGGGACTAAAATGTGCAGCATTTCCTGGTCATTTACTCACTGGAAGATTTGAAAATCAGTTTATTCATGGGAGAAAAATAACCTATTGCCACCAGTCCTTGATCATAAAACACACAAAACTTTAAACTCCCAGTGCAATATTGAAAGGAAATAAATGTGCATCTAATCAGCTTTGCCCTTCATAGCAGGTATCACTTTGGCAATCAGGAGCACACTGTGGATAGCAAAAATAATGGGAAGACAATATTCTGAGTGGGGGAAAAAAAAGAAGAAAAGCCTACACGCTTTGCAAAACACACAGGAAGGCTGTAACCACAGGTGGCTATTTCTGCTGACCTAAAACAATTCCCTAAAACAGTGGCTGTGATGCAGCCAGAACACCAAGGGCATGCTTTCACTTTAACTTATGCATTCTTCTGGAATCCTGAGGTCTGAGTAAACTGCACCATCCCAAATAACCCTTCAAGATGCAAAGGCAGGCTGGCACCGACAGCCCACAAAGAGGTGCATGAAATGACTGAGTGCTGAAATCCCAGAGAACCATTTCTCTTTACACGTCTCTAGCAGGAATTTTATTCCCTTCCACTTGAGAGAAACCTGACAAAATGAAGCAACCTTGGTGAACAGAATGGCAATTTTCATAAAATGCACAGTCAAACTGGTAAAGGAAAAATCATCTAAATTCTCCAATTTTTACTTCAATTTGAAATAAAATAATGTGAAATACAGTCATTGTGGGTTTCTCATAATAAGACACATTTTACAGGTACTAACACCAATAAGTAATGTATATGAATTTGCTGGCAATTCCGAACTGCTTGTCTTTCATAGGATTTCTTATGGCTATTTACATTTTCACTCAGTGAAAATCAATTACCTTCCTGCAATAAGCCTCATTTGCTACCTTTGAGTATAATAGAAACACCATTAGGATGATGACATTACCCAAAAGAAGGGCACCACACAGTTGGTAGACATAAATTAAGGACCCTTTCACATATGCATTAGAAATACTGCTGCGACTGAAATATGCATAAAATCCGTATCTATTAGAGCTATTAGCGTGATTTTGAAGGAGGGAGGACGGAAGCGGGGGGGCGGGGGAGACGGCGATCCGCTACTTCGACAAAATCATCTATTTCCTTTTTTTTTTTTTTTTTTTAGTGTTTTTTCCTCCCTGATGCAATCAGCAGAGGCCCCCAGCCGAGCTGATTTTGGAAATGCCACTGAGCATGGCGTGCGCGCTTCGCTTGGCTGCGGCAGCGCCCGCTCCTCCTGCGCCCTGACCCGCGGATGTGCGCCCGGCTGGCTGCTGGTCCATGTGGAAAACACCTCCTGCCCGCCCAGGCACGGGATCCAGGCACGTTTAACTTCCATCAGGGCTCCCTGAGAACTTATTAGCGAGCCTTAATGGGACTAACGCCGAGGGCTTTGTGCGTGCGCTTGGGGGGAGCAACTAATTCAGAGATTCCGCCCGTGGAGTCTGGCACTGGCTCGGAAGCAGCTTCCTCTTATCTTATTCCTTATCTTTACCTGGGCTCTTAGGAGCTTAAGCAAAACAAAATTATAACGCAGTGTGATGGTGTATTGTGCATTAAAAGTGTAAAATGCTGTTCCCTCCTTGCTGCTTCCATGTTGTGAGGGTGCCCAGGACCAGGTGAGAGATGAGAATTGACTGGAAGTTTTCAGAAGGCTGTTGGTTATTTTATGATATTATATTATATGAAAAGAAAATGCTATACTAAAACTACACTAAAGAAAGAGAAAGGAGACATCAGAAGGCTGGACAATAATGATAATAAAAACCCGTGACAGACTCAGAGTCCAACACAGCTGGCTGTGATTGGACATTCAATTAAAACAACTCACATGCTGGGTAAACAATTCACCACATCACATTCCAAAGGAGCAAAACATGAAGAAGCTGAAGCTTCCCAGCTTCCCAGGAGAAGAAATCCTGGTGAAGGGGCTTTTCATAAAATATCATGGTGACACTTCCATACTTGTTTGACATACCAATGAGCCCATTAGGAATAAACAAAACATTGGGATGCTGTTTTCTCCTGCAGGACTGTGCTGATCATATTTGTCACGTGATTTTTAACAGAAAAGCTTGTTTCTCTTGTAGACATATCAAAACCTATTTGGTTCTAAAGGCAGATTTTAAGATTGTCCTGACTTTTGAGTCACCACCACAATTGGTGGTGAGACCAATCTCAGGCGTGCAGCAGGCATTCTGCTGACAGGGCTGTGAACAGAGAGTTAAATCCACCAACCAACCAACATCAATGTGTGAAAACTTGCCTGATTACCAAAACCAGAAGTATTTAAGGTGCAGAAGGGTGATTGATCCAGGACTTCTGGCACTCCATAATGAAAAGCCACAGAAGCAGTAACCTGGGGCTGCTCTGCCTTATAAATGAGTCAGGAAAAGGTGCTTGGCAAAGGCCAGTGGAGGGGAGAGGACTCAGACCTGGGCACTGCCCTCTGCACTCCCAAGTGCCCTGTATTTTGAGCCTCCTTCTCCACTGCAGCTCTGTACCCTGAGAGATCAGAAAAAGTGCTGCACAAGTGACATTGGTGCTGTGCAAGTGACATTGGCAAAAAAAGTCTCCCCAAAAGCCACCCATGAGTGCCTCTTGCTTAGCCAGATGGACAAAGGTTTCACTGTGTTTGGAAAACACCTTGCAAGCTTCTCAGCACAGGTTAAGCCCACAGATCAACAGCAGAGTTAGCAAGGTTTTTTAAATTGCCAATAGTAAAAAAAGGATTCTCCAGCCTATTTATACTATTATTTTCATAAAGTTGCCATTAAATCCTGACCACACGGAAACTAAAAGAACATGGAGTATTTCCTAGGTAACTTCCCTTCTAATTTATTTCATTTTTCTGTTAGGCACAAAAATAATATCTGTATATGTTTGCTACACATGATTTTCAAATAAGCTTGACAGGAATAAGGTGTTACTGATTTCTTAAGGAAAATGCAGCAAAGAACTAACCTGTTCATTTTTTTTTTCCCTAGGAAAAAAAGACCAAATGGATGAAAAAGTAATCTTACATTATGTAATTAAAATGTTATCTATTTACATTAAAAACTCTGATTGGCAGGGGAATGCTCATATCTCTTTGGGCATTTCTATTGCTACAATGTACAGTAGCAAATCTGCAGGATGGTTGTGCCTTCAGATTAATAATTTAGACACTATACATTTCATAAGGATAAAGGTCATAACAGCTGAGCAAATAATTTCCATCAGCATTTTAAATAAGATTATAGGATACATAGATTTTTCATTTAAACTGGGCAGAATCTGTGCAAGGTACTGTGGCATTGTAGGAAATTCTCTCTCTGAAAAAAGAAAACACTACAGAGGAAAATACA
The DNA here is from genome assembly GCF_022539315.1 of Serinus canaria. NCBI lineage: Eukaryota > Metazoa > Chordata > Aves > Passeriformes > Fringillidae > Serinus > Serinus canaria. The sequence goes on from NC_066319.1 coordinate 1,629,206, forward strand.
GAAGTTCTTTAAATAAAAAGCAAATAAAAGCACCTCCTTAGATGCTTTTTCCATTATTCTGAGTAAAGGTAATTCTAAAGACCTGTTTCATTTTAAGGACACATACAAGTGTTACATTTACTCAAATGATAATTGAGTTTTTAAAAATATTTGATCTTCTCTTAAAACACATCTATAGAGTCCTTCAAAAAGAACATTTAAGCAAAATATGAAAGGACTGTCTTCTCTGAAGTCAATGTAAGAAATTAGTAGGAACTTGGAACTACAATAAAATTTTCTGTTTATTGCAGATTTATGTCTCTAAGTACAAAACTACCAAGAGCACTAAATATATTGCTTTTCTTCCTCAGGTCATTACATTGTTCTGATCTTTAACATATATATCAATATATGTGAAGAGAAACAGTTCTTGTTTTCTGACTAAGGTGTTCTTTTGCATCTAAAATTAGCAATGCTTAATAAATTATTTGATGAATGCCTTAATTAAATAACTGATGGATCTCAGCCTTGAATTTACACAATGTAGCTAGTAATCATGACTTTTCTTGGGAAAATTTATCTCTATATTGGAAATCAGGACCTGGTGAAATTGATGCATTTCCTTCCCTGCTTCTTCTTCATCCCAACCTCCTATTCCATAAAGTAGAGAATGAGTAAAAATTCTGGCTGATTATGAAATAAACAGTCTAAGAAAACACTCATTCTATCACAAATACATTGCAAAGTCCAAAATAAGTGTGCTTGATACTAAAATCAGGCAGGAAAAGCCCTGGGAATTTAATCTTTCCAAAGAATCTGGAAGAAGAAAATATGTCTTGTAACACTTCCCCTAAATTAAAGCTATTGGAAGTGTTTGAGTTTAGTGTCACTTCCTGCTGAATGGGAGACAAAGAAATCAGAAAATGGAAAGGGACCCATCCTTCTCCACCTCACAGCCACTTTCCAGTTTCAATCAGGAGCTGTGCCCAGTCCCTACAGCTCAGCCAAGCTACCCCACAGAACAAAGGGAAAATGCAAAAGCAGCCCTGATGCAAGTCAAGTGTTCCAGCAATGCTGGCATCCCCCAGGAACCAAACTCAGCACCTTCCCAACTGCTCAGCAGTACCAGACAAGTTCAGAACACAAAGACCAAGGCCTCGGGGCTTAATTTTACAAGGATAACACTAAACCCCTTCAATATTCACAAACTGATGTAAAATGTCATCCACAATCTATGAAAAATGAATATTTGGGAAAAGAAAACCCCACAATGAAAATTAAGGCTGAACGTGACTTCCAACCTTCAGCTCCTTTGTTTTATGTGATGGATTTTCACCCAACTCATTTGTACTGACACAATTTCTTCCCAGTGCTTTAAAAGGTGCCAGTGATAAGTTTAGCCTAGAAACTTTGATAACTTAATGCCACTTCTTCAACTGGCATATTTGATTATTTTTCTGGCATTTCAGATGTGCTGGAGGATTCTGTTTCCAGGAAATTGCCCTGATGCTCCTGTAAATCAGCTGCTGCTCAATTGGAATGAAGTGTTTCCAAAAGAGAAAGGAGTGGTTTCTGCACTGTCTCATGCTCTCCTGGCTTCCACTGCACACCACAGCCATCAGTTTTAGTTCAGCTAGAAGGTGCAGAAACACTGCTGCAAGGTTTACCAAACTTTATCCTTATTAGAACAAATCTTCATACATAAAGGGGGAAAAACAACCAGCCAAAATAAGTTCTTTGTTCTCATGCTTCTTTAGAACACATTGCTGTGTTTTCTACAGCTTTTGCAATGATTTAACTCCAGTTGCCTCCAGTTGCTGAAGAAACAGATATTGCAATAAAAAGTCCCATGCAGTCTCACCTGCACAGCAGATCTTAGTTTGGATATTTTTGGAAAACAAACACTGAACAAAAATGCAAACACCCCTATGCCACTGTTAAATCCATCAACAGAAGCAGTTCTGGTTCTTGCCATGTGAAAAAGAATGCAGAGGAAAACTGGAGGAAAGTATGAAGAGACACAAGAAGTGTGCAGTGCTTTCTTATCCATCTGAGTGTGGAATGAGAAAGCAGAGGGTGTGATGGCACTGGGTGAGCAAGGAGAAGGGACAGAGGTGACTGCCTGGCTGTTCAGGGACTACTTCAGTTGAAGAAGTAGCAGCTGATCAGATGGAGCAAGCTGCCACAGGTTCCAGAACAAAGAAAGGAACAAATGCCTAATGAACCTGTGGAATAACCTGCCATAAAATGCTGCAGCTACTGAAGGATTACAATTTTGGAACCACGTCACAGTGGGCTTTTAAATTTCTTATGCTAATAACTCCCTGTAATGTTTCATCTCAACAGCAAATTGAAATACACATGTTCCAACACACACAACTGCAGTATTCCTTTGAATTATTTCTGTTGAGGATTCATTATGCAATAAACAAAATGTTGGTTAAAAATTCTTTGCAATGGACTGGAACAATCATAATTATCACCATGAAGAGGCACCACCCTCTCAAAAATACAAACACATTATCTTCATCTGCCTCAAAACATGTGTACACACTGTGGCTCAAGACACTGCCATGGTACAGTTATCTCACATTCAGGGTACTAATAGGATGATGGTGCTTGTTCCTGGGTCAGTGAGCAAGCCAAAGCTGCCTAAAGTCACAATCCAGCTTGGAGACAAAAGAGAGGGCTTTGCCTTTTTTTATCTGTTTTTTTTCTTTTTTTTTTTTTTTTTTTACTTTTAGCAGAGAAAAATAGAAAGAAGTTAGATTTTGCTGGTTCCAGAGTGTTTTATCATTGTGTGTGCTCTGCTTCCTGCCCCAGCATAGCTGTGCTGGTAATTTTCCTGCCTCCAGGCCAGCAGGGCAGGGTTGGAAGGACAAGATAAAAACTTAGGCTGTAATTCAATGGTGCCACAGAGGCACAGTGCTCATAGGGGAAGAGCAGCCACACTGTCAAAGGTGTCTTCTTTGGATGAAACACTGAGCAGAGGTCCCTACTGGCAAAGTCAAATGAAAAAGGAATAAAAGCTCCACTGCGAAAAATGGGGTTTGAAAATGACTGACACAGAGTTCAAAAGGAAAGCTGAAGTTCTGATGGCTTTCTTGTTTAGCTAATATTTATTTTTACATCTGTCCTTCAATACTTATGGAGGTCTGGCAAAAATAAAAGTATTTGTATTTTCAGTTTCATTATCAGTTCATATTAGTATGATTAGACAATAAAACCTCTATCTTATTTCAATTGATGTGGCTTTCATTGATAAAAACTAAGGTATATAACTGAGTAAAAAGCAATTTCTATCCTCTTTTTTTTGGAAACAGATTCAAATGGAGTCTTAGTTGTCCCATTTTAAAATGTTGAACTTGCCATTTTCATGTTGGCAGTTGGTTATTTCTGCCAAGTGTTTCTGCTGGCAGACAAATTAATGAACCATTTTCAAAGTGAATGAAAAATGATAAAATGAAAATGATAAAATAGATAATTCAGTGAACACTAAACTAAGCTTTATCTGAAAGCAAACAACTAGCATTATTTTGAATACTGAACGAAGAAAAAGTTTTAAATAATATTCCATACTCCAGCAATCAAATAGAAGGGCATCTGAAAGCACAGTTTAATACATCTGTAATGATATTGGTCAACAACAACAAAAAAGAAATGTTGAAATTCCTAAAGTTGGGGAAAACCTGATTTTTTTATATTTTATAGGTTATTTTATAGAATAGAGAAACTCACATTTTTATTCTTAGCCTCCTTCCATGTAGCTGTGGCAAATTCTTGAAGATCAGAAAGTAAATTTCAAAATAAGTTTAAAGTAATTAAAAATAAAGTTATTAAAAATAAAGTTATTTAAAAAATAAATCTACCCAAAAACTTGATAATTTGAGTGATTTTGTGTTATGTCTGTTATGTCCAATACTGTGATAGAAACAACAGCATTGAAATTAATGCAGAAATTGGGCTTTCATCACAAGAGATTTTTTCTTGAGTGTGGAGGGAAATAAAAGTACTGTTAGGTTGACAGAAACCATAAGTTGTAAACCTTGAGTTGTAATAAATGGTTTTTTACTAGGAATGCTCTCCTTTTGGTTACAGTTCTCTCATAGGAAGTCATGGTCAGGAAAATGAGATGTGCTAAGGCCAAAGTTTATGTTCACAGAAAAAAAATTAATCTCAAGATGTTATTGAATAGCATTGCAACAATAAAATATTGGCCCAGGCTTATTAAAAAGACCTGCACTGTTTTTATTAAGAGGTTGTACAATTATTTACCAGTCCTAATCATTGACCATTCATTTGAATATCTTACAAATGTAAGATCCCATATTGTCCTATGGAAAACCCATTAAAGCTTCTCATAAGAGCCCTGACCCCATTTCAGAGCTCTGAATTTTGGATCCTACACGTTCCAAGTGTGGTTGGAAACACAGAAAAGCTTAATTAAAAAAAAAAAAAAAAAGCACTTTTTAAAAAGCTCTTAAATACTAGAATTGCCTCTCGAACAAACTTCTAGTGTAAAAGCAAAGGCATGGGAGTTGGAATGCAAAAAAAAAGGGGTTGGAAGATTAAACACTAATTTTAGAAGGATCAATCAATCATTTTAGGAGTGCCAATCATTTCAGGAGTACCAATCACTTATTAAAAGAGTATTCATTATTTTAGAGTATTAATACACTTCTAGTATTTCAGAAAAAAAACCCTTTTCCTGGCAAACACCCTGGGAATGAAGCACAAGATTCCCCTGGAAATGAGGTGAGCCTAGGTGATGCAAGTAATTTAGACAGAGGCATTCCTCATGAAACAGCTTTGCAAAGGAACCACTAGACAACTAAACTGAGCTCCAGCATTGCATTGAGTGGGATTAATTCCCATCAAAACCACTGGAAAGGTGCAAACCTATGTAGCACAAGGGGAGTGATGGGAGTAAATTGAGCAGACAATGTTTTTTGGCTGAATGTCAGAAAAAATATTCCTAACAGAGAAGACAACTATTATACTGCAGAAAAGCTACCCCCAAGGGAAGTGAGAAAAGTCTCATTCCTTCAGTCCTTTAAAAGGGAATTAAGTACTGCAGAAGACGCTGTAGAAAACAGTCCTGTGCTTTTTAAAAGATTTTTAAGTGGCTGTTACACCTTTCTCCTCTCTCATTCCTGTCATTTTCAGAACACAACTGGGGGAGCACAGGTGGCAAGGAGGGAAATCCCAGCCTGCCTTTGGGTTCCCTCCCTTTTTCTTGCCATTCCCATCCTTTCCCATCATCAATCCCAGCCTGCCTTTGGGTTCCCTCCTTTTCTTGCCATTCCCATCCTTTCCCATCATCAATCCCAGCCTGCCTTTGGGTTCCCTCCCTTTTCTTGCCATTCCCATCCTTTCCCATCATCTATCCCAGCCTGCCTTTGGGTTCCCTCCCTGTTCATGCCATTCCCACACTTCCCCATCACCTACAGATGGCTGCAGGAGCAGGGGGCAATCACAAATTCCACAATCACAAATTCCACAATCACAAATTCCTCTCTGTTGTTGTTGCAGAAGCCTCGAGCTGTGCTCCAACAGGACAGAACTCATTTTCTTGGCTTTGGGAGTGGGAAGATTGGCTGTGCATTTGTCAGTTTTATCCTTGTCAGGGTGTTTGTGGGGGTTCTGCCCAACAGAATGAGATAAGTGAGTCAAACAGCATTTCTCAATTTAAATATTCCAAGACTTTGCACTGACATGAGGGTTGCTGGCACGAAGCCTCCTTATAAAATTTCTTTGTGACATATTGCATTAAAAACCCAGCAGATTCTCTCCATTTCAGGCACTGACACATTTTCTAACCTTTTTTACTCTAAGTCTCAGAGTTTTCACATGCCATCAAAGAAGAAAACACCCACCAAAATTCCAAAGCCAACCCATCCCATCTGTTGCATTTTAAAGCTTTATCTCAAAAGAAATCCAGCCCAGTTCCTCAGTTTCCCTGTCACTCCTGATACACATATTTTTAGCAAGAAAAAGGGGTGATATATATATATAAAATGACTATTGTTCAAGTTAATAACTATTTTTCCCTGTAATTTAGGATAAATTCTCATATTTTACCTTTATCAGTTAAATTATATCTGGATCATGAGATATGATTACTTTAATACATAAATTAAGAATAAACACACTTCTTTCTCCCTTGTATCACTTTACCCAGAACCAAAATGTTATTTTGAAAAAAAAATACAAGCCCAAACACACAGAAAACACCCCAAACTACACAAATCCAAAAACCAGCTTACAAACAAACAGAAACTTGCAAAAAAATCATCAGGAGAGAATTTGTGCACTACTCTTAAATTTATTTACCATTATTTTGTATTTTGTACACCCCAAAAAAATTAATTTGTCAATAATGTAGAAATGTGCCCAATTGTTGTGAAAAAAATGTCTTCTTGTAAATCTTTCATTGAAAATTTTCATTATCTTTTCATCCTTCAAAACTGACAGATCAAAGTGGCAGTTGTTGCACTTTCTTGGGACTTTAAGACTGATTTACACTTTTCCAACAGCTGATAGCTTTTAATCTGTGATTGTTCTCTTAAGACAATGATAGCAATAAACTAAGTTTATATGAGTAAGTGTGCAACCAGGAAATAAAAGTTGCATTTTCCCTCCAAGAGCATTACCTGTATAACAATCTCAATTCATGTGAAGAAATTCTATTATAATGGATTTTTTAAAATTTCCATGAGTCCATTGGACCTGCAACTCAAGTGAATATTAAAAGGGATAGGGTTTCCAAATAAAATTGTCAAAATGTGTAAAAGTTGAGGCCCACCATCTCTGCAACTTTAATGTGTATTAATAAACCATTATTATTTTTTGAATAGTAGTTTAGTACAAAAAAAGAATGTTTTTAACTGTCTTAAATGCATACAGGTACATGTAAATAGATACAGCAGGGCAATCTCTCTGCAAACAATAGACAAGTTCTAAGAGCTGATGGATGTTCCTCTGCAACTCCATGGCTTCCACCAGCATCTTTGGCATTATTCACCCCTCTTAAGAGAAATTAGAGATTTCAGGGAGCTCTGATGGAAAAAAAGCTTTAAGTGCCAGCTGAGATTTTAGTGCAAATGAGAACCATTTGCCTCTACCAGAAATAATGATCTATCTTTTCAGATTTTGCCAAAACATTCACCTTCCTCTCACAAATGTTGGTAGAGCTCAAGAGGCTCGTGCAGAGCTGTGGGGCTGAGGAATTGTCTCCCCCAGGCCAGAGCAATGCCAGAAGCTGGAAGGCACCTGCAGCTCACTCCCTGGGCTGTGCTTGCACACCTCCTGTGCACGACACACTTTGCTGCACAGAGAGCTCCTGCTGCTGCTGAGGACAGCTGGAGTTCTGCTCTCAGCTCCAGTGGAAGCCAGAACTGTGCCCTCTTTTGTTATCCAAGCCCACAAACCCAAAATTCAGCCCTTTATGGTTTGTTTTCGACAACAAAGAGGGGTGGCAACACTTGCTGTGAGGCAGTGAGGTTTTCTGGTTATGCTAAACATTGTTCAAACTGTGATCTCTCTCAATAATGAAAGTACCCATATTGCTGGAAATTCCAACTTCAGGTAATTTATCAGTATAGAAATGGCAGCACCAATTTAATTCTCACAGCTGCACTTTTAAACAGCAAAGGGCACAGGGTTGCATTCGTGAGAAGCAAAAATGGAGCAACAGGAGCCAAGGTTGTGTGGATCCAATGGCTCCATCACCTCAGAACCAGGCTGTGAGCTGTGTTCTAGAGCAGGCTGCACACATTTCTACAGCCCCCAAAGGACCCAGGCCAGAAATCTGTGTCCTCAGAGGTGAAATATAAGTTTCTTTTTCCTTGTATGTGAACACTATCGAGGACAGCTTGAACATGGGGCATGGACCAGCTAAAGAGAGCACAAAAAAAAAAGTGGAAATACAAAAAAGACAATCTAAAGCTCCCCCAAACAATTAGTACTACAAAGATTTTAGTTCCAGCACAATGCTCTTTCAGTCCAGAGAGTGAAGTCTTGAATATTCAACTCCTGAAAAGTAATTTGTACCAACCTTCTCCAAGCATATTACAACTTAAAAGCAATAGGGTATGGCAACCATGTCCCAAAACTCACACTTGTTTGAAACAGTTTCACAGTTTTTAAGCAACTTTTTAGTCATTCATTTAACAAAAGTCAACATTTCATGTTGTTCTTAATCATCACCCACCAATCAGCTAAGAACCTGTTATGAGAGCATTTCTTTAACAGTTTTCTAGCTGAAATGCTCATAATGGGAGCAAAGTTACCCAAGATTTAGCACTGCTGTACCAGGAAGGGCATGCAGCTTTTGGTCACTTTGCAATAGTAGCTGTTACCTTTAACAGCAAATAAATGTGCAAGGTTGGGTTTATTTTGTAATAGATAAGTTTTCCGTAAATACAATAAATAAATTTATTCATTCATATATTTAATTGTTATATATAATAAATAACATGCAAATATCATTTAGCCATAAATATGTCATTTAGCCATAAAAAGCTGCTGAGTTTCATTGTTTATTGGATTATTTAAAATGTTATTATCACAAAACTCAACGTTTCACTCAAAATAGTTAAGCAAACCATTAGGATGGAGACACTGAACACTGCTGCAAGTTATGCAGGTAAGACAATGATTATGAGAATAGTGCTAACAGGTCTTAGGTGGATTTAGAGAATATTTTCATTTACAATAACTGACTGCTGCATTTCAATTTAATTTCAATTTAATTCCTTTAATTTCAATTTCATTTCTTGAATGCTATAAATGCCAAGTAAATCATTAAAAGAAATGTCAGCCCCATCAGTGGCAGCTGCTGTTGCTACAGAAAGAGGAGGGGAGGTGCAGGAGCAGGGCAGCCAGCAGAGCCCACAGCGGTCTGCAGAGTCACTAGTGGGAAAACAACAAAGGCCTTTCCATGCAACTACCACAGATGTGCCCAGAGCCAAACTGTCAGAAGCACTTAGGGTGACAGCTACTCACAGTTCATTATTTCCTTCTCACAGGTCACTGGGTGACAAGCTGGGTCACCCTGCTTGCTCGGCTGCTCCCAGCTCCCCCCTGGCCCCCCGGTTCTGATGCCGCTGGAATCAAGGTAAGCTCCTCAAATATCTGCAAATGGGAGCCTGGGGTTTAATACACCTTCCTTCTCAGGTGGATGGATGGCATCTCCTCTCTGTGCTGGTTTTGAGTCTGCAGCAGATACAGCTACTAGAATAATTTTGTCAAGATGTGACTAAAGCAGATAATGAAAGCTAATTTGGCACCAATTTGAGGTTTTAACCTTTATAACACTCACATGGCAGAGGCATCAGGAAAAACCATTGCAACTCAGGGGAAAGATGCTTTTCTCAGGGAGGACTTTTCCCTTTGATATTATATAAAATGAAAGCAGACTTCTAAAATGCAGAAAATACAGCACACTCTCTTTTTTTTTTTTTTTGTGTATAAAAAGATTATTTTTAATACTCCAGTAATAAATTAGTGCTTCTAATACATTCTGATCTGTGTTCATGGAGTAACCAATTAACAATACAGACAGAGATCATGACTTTTCCCCTGTTTTGCCCACATGGAGTTTAGAATGAGTGTACAGAGTATCAAGATTCAAGGTCAAGCATTTGCTTAGCTGTAACAATGGAAGTGGGAGAAGGTTTCCATTTCCTTGGGGCTATTCCTTAGTAATTTTCCCTACACTAGCAAGTATCACAAAAATGGAAAAACTGAATTTGTCCAAGTGACTCAGAAAAATTAAAATGAAACCAAGTGTCCCAGATGGATCTGCCTCAGCAGTAAATGTGACAAGGTCATCAACATTCTGACTCAGATCCAAGAGTGCTGGTAGCTAGCATGTACCTACCCTGGAGCACACCTAAATGCAGGCCTGGATTAGAGACCAAGTACCCAGAAACTTGTGAAACCAAGCTTAGAGAGCAAAGTGATCCAATGAGGTCTGAAACCAAAACTGCATCAGAGCAGGTGATGAATTTTAGAAAGGTGACCAGAACCTTGTCCCTTATTTAAAGGGACAATTCTCACTTTGAATGTACTGCTAGGACAGCACAAATCTGTTGCAACTGATACAAGAGCACTTCCTTACTTTCCTAATTGGGCCCAACATGTAAAATCACAAGACAAATAACTGTCAGAAAAGCACTGCCAGAAGTTCCAGAGGTTACATTTCCACACCACTTAAACCATTTTCTTGACCCAGCAAAGATAATATGTCATTTTTTATAAAACTGCCCATTCCAAACTATTTTTGAGTGAAAGGAGGCAATGGATTCGCCATCTCCCACACACAGACAGTGAGAATGAGAATTAGGATGGCAAGGAGATCAGCAGTCATTAGTTAATTAAGTCATTAGTTCTTGTGCACTGAGGGAAGCACACAAATCACAGTCACACAGCTCAATGCTCTATCCAACCTCACCCTCAAAGCCAAGTTTTCCCAGCAGCCTGGATCCTCCATGCCCACAACTGCCTTGTGTTGGCTTTTGGTCTGTTTGGGATTTGTCACTTTGTCCTCCACAGTATTTGCAGCAATGGACAAGTTTTCCATTGCTTTAGGACACGACATAACACAAACATCCGACTCTCTAAGGTAAAGAAGAGGGAAAGTTTAATTCTGCCTCCAACATTCACAGAATTCCAAAAGTGACAGTCAGTTGGAGAGTGACAGTGCCACCTCTCCAATGACACTGGACAAACCAACAATCCATCAAATTTCTCCTCCTCCATAAAAGAAAGCAAAACAATAAGTTATTTACAGAAAGTGTGTGAGAAAGTTCCCTACAAGAATGTAAACATCAGAAGGCTTAGAAGACCTTAAAAACCAGAGCAACAGTTTTCCACTTTTCGCATGGAAACTCAGGGGTTCAGCCTGGTAAATCAGAGATGAGGCTCATGTTTTTCTATCTTACAGACATCATGCAAAGTGTCAAAAGTGTAAGATGCATTAAGTAAACAACACTGGAAAAACCCTCAATAAGATGTCTGCAAAGATACCAAGGACTTGCTCAGACCACTAACATGAGACACACAAAAAAACTCCAAAACCTCCAAAACAACAACTTCATTTCATTGTTATTTTAACATATATCAGAGGAAAATGTGCAACTTTCTGAACAATGTGCAGGTAAGTAAGGGACTGCCTGCAGACAATAGATCATCTTCTCAACAAGCAAAGACAAACAAGGAAATCAGTCTGAAAGTGTGAAAATTATGCAAACAGCCTTGCAATCTAATTAATTGTATTCTTTGAACCTTAACCCTGTTATGGTGTTTCCCCTATCACATCTAATAGAGTAAGGTTTTCTTTGGCTGTTGTGGCTCACTGTGAAAGGGTGGCTGTTCCTCAAAAACAAAACACTAAGAATGACATCTCTGAAATGCATATTCCTCTGAAACTAAGCTGGAAAACAAAACCTTCAAGGCAGGACTCAGCAGCTTAAAGGAAACACTGGCTGGTCTTTGAGACTGGATCTGCATAGTTCCACAAATCCATCCTGATGCAGGCAGGAGACTCACAGCACTCCAAAGCAGCTGGATGCCTGGTGATATTCCATTTAACACCTCAAAATCCCTCTGCACACCTGTATCTGGGCAGCTGAGTCTCCTTCCCTCCCTCTCAGCAAATCAGAGTTTCACAAAAACCAACAAACCTGTTAACAGGGCTGTTAACCAAAATAATGTCCCAAGAACCATGTGAACTTTGGAGGAACAGTGATCATAACCCTCAACTTATCCACTCATGTAGCTGGACCAAGTGGAACAGCTCAAGAACACAGATCTATTTTCCCCTAACACACAGTTCATACCTCACTTGTGCTCCTGGCAGTTTTTCACATTACTTTGTAAAGGAAGGCAGAGTTTTTTGCTGTTTGGAAATTGAACAGCTTTTCAAGTCACAGGAGATAAAACAAACCCTGTCTCCCAATCTTACATCACTTTTCAGTCACTGAAAGGATTCTACAGAGTGGGATGTGGCAGCTGTTGCACAGAACACATTAGTACTTATCACAGCCTAGTGGAAAATTGCAGCAAAGGGAATTTAAAGCACTTAGTAGCTCCCTAACAATGGGAACTGTGAAAGTTTTGAATTAGTTGTCATTGGTATTTAATGCCAAATATTTCTGACAGCAAAAGTAATGTTATTTTGGTATTAAAATGCATTTTTCTACATTTAATTCAAGTTCAAGAAAATGCTCCAGGCTGCACAAGTCTGCTTTTGGAAGATCTTGACTGAAGAGAGCTTTCTAAATCAAATATGTTTGTTCTGCAAGAAGAGAGTTTTCTCTTAATATTTATATCCTGTTACCTGAGGCTAAAAGAACAGACATTAAGTTGAAAATTCCTTTATTGCAGGGTACTTAAATGAAGTTAAACAGCTTTTAGTGACCCTGACATCACATGACATATTTAAAGCACAAAAATCCATACTCAAAGCACAGAGGAGCAAATGATGGTGGTTAGATCTTCCCATTGCTTTGAAGATGGCATCTCTTGAAAGGGTTAATATAGTCAACAAATAGAGCTTACATTTTAAACATACAAGATTATTCACTACTATTTTAATAATTTCTTTTTAACAAAGCTTCAGACCTACTGGATTCATCAAATAAAAATAAAACTACCCAAAATACAGGTGTGCTACTTCTACCTATGCAGCTCCCCAAAAGCTTCTGGCAGCCAATGCTTTCAAACACCTCAGTCTGGCACAGCCTTCAGGCACATTTTGAAAAACATTCCAGGCACAAAAAGACTTGATATTTATAAAATAATTTTATAAAGGAATGCCTGGAATTGAAGTCCTTGAAGGAGGACTTAGAAAAACGTTTTGAATAACACTTCTGATACAAAAAAAAGAAGGGGAAAAAAAAAAAAAAAAGGTAAAATAGCATTATAAAGGAAATACCTGAAATTGCAGTCCTTGAAGGAAGGCCAGAAGAGCCAATCTATGGGCTCTCTAAGGGGAATTCTTCCAAGGAAAGAGTTACAGCCGCTTAGATGAACCAAACCCCTCTTGTTGCTTGAATCATCTGCAAATTACTGTCATAAACTTACTGCCAGCAGTAACGCCAACTTTAGAAGTTCAGCTTTATTCCTGATAGCAAGTGATGTCTTGTGATCTGAGTGGGAGCTCCATTTCTAATATGTTTTGCCCTAAAAATACCCAAAACCTCAAGGATAACTAGCCAAGTGCCATTGTAAAACACAGTTTCAGTTCTCTAAAGAAAGACAAAGTCTTCTGCCTGCTGTCAGTAGAAGCAATGAAGAACACTACTCTTTATCTTTTATTGAAATTAAAATCCAGTCCCACATGGAAAGTGACTGTCACTCAGTGTTTTGGCTCAGCATGACTTTCAGGTTTCTAACAAAACCTTTATCTTTTAAATTTTAAGTCTTGTGCCACAAAATATGTCACAATGTTGACACAAGCCCTATTTCTTCTTGTAATTTGCACCACGTGAGGTTTGCAGATAAAAAATTTAAAAGTAAACTTGCAATTGCTACCAAACATCATCCACATCAATCTTCAAAATAATAAAGACAAAAAAAAAAAAAATAAAAAAGAAAAGCAGCACATAAATGTCACCCCTTTTCATTAATTTTGGTCAAAATCCCTGTTTGCTTATCAGCCAGAGGCTTTCTGAGATATTTCAATAATATCCAGGAAATCAATCTTACATGAAACTGAAGGAAAACATCTAATGTCATTGAACAATAAATATCAGTTCTGTCAGTGCCTTACCTTTGAGCTGGGGCCTTAGGATGTTTCTCTTCTAGTTTCCTCACCAGTGCCACTGTCAGCTGTGCAGTCCCCCCCAGGGGATCTGCAGGCATTAAACAGGCGTCCAAAGGTCCTGAAAGTTGTCTCTGATTGGGGTTGCTGACATTTTTTATTTTTTATTTTTTTTGTAGAACCTAGGAGAGGAAAGTAAAACCATGCAATTTATATATTGCTAATTAAAATAATGTGTGTCTACTTTTTCAAGCAAGGCTGTTGATTAGCAGGAAATGTCAGAAATACAAATAGCTCTGTCAAGATGCATCAAGAAGCACAACTCTAGAGATTTGGTGGTCTGGGATTTTGTTGTTTTTTTTTTTTTTTTGTTTCTCTTCCTTATTTGAGTTTTTCCATGTAGAAAATAAGAAATTGCCAGAATTTGGGCTATAGGCATCAACTGTTCTGAGACACAAAAATATGTAATTTTTTATTCTTCTATAATCCTCCATATAGCTATTATTTGCCTAATAGATAAAAACCTTATTAAGAAATCAAATAATGAAATGAAGAAATTTGAGAAAAATTAAGAAATTTAGAAATCAAATAGGGTTTGTTTTTTTAAATTATTTTTAGGAAATAAGCTTCCACAGTGATATTTCTCTTTCCAAAACGTGTTTTTGAAAGGACTGTCTGTGACCTGCCTCTGGCTCAATACTGTGACCTCTTCTGCTGAGCTGCTGTCTATCTCCTGATGAGCTGCAGCCCAGGCCCCATGGTGAATGTGGTTTTCTGTCTGGGTCACCTCCTCTCTTTCATTTAGCTCCTCTAGGTAGGTCAGGACAAACTCAGGGTAAGCCTGGAGGAAAGGACAAAGGCAGAGGGATAATGAAGAGAAACATCAGCCACATCAGCAGAATCACAGCAGTCTGAGCACCAGGGAGCAGTGGGAGAAGTGGCTGTGGATGCACCAATGTCACAGGAGCTCCTGCCTGGACAGGACTTTGTGTTCCACAAAGTTTCCAAAGTCAGGGTTAAATAATGACCTTTTTATATGCACTACGATGGAAAACAAAAATACTTGAATATTATATATGTATATCAGTTTAAGAATAAAGACAAACAGCTCTCAAAATGAAAATTCTTATAAATACAAAGAAATAAAATTTTGTATCCCTGTCTTTTGGGAATATTTAAGTAGTTATAGGTGGCGTTTTTGTACATTTCCATGAAGTACATTAAAATGGCATTTACTCTGAATATTATTATATGTTCAGAAAGATAGATATGAAATATATTAGTTCAGAATATTCATAATAGTCTGAAATCAAGATACATCACATACAGAAAAAGCCTTCCTGATGGTTTTGAAACCCGAGTAAATTTTACTGGTTTCATTCCTCAGTTAAGGCAATTTGCCTTATCAATGCTCTTTTGATCCTTGCTAATGGGACAAAATGTTCCAAATAAAAAAGAAAAAAAGGTAGAAAGACAAATTACAATCTGTTGAATTTGAGGCATTAACATCTCATCTACTTAGCCTTGTAAAATCCAGATTTTGCACCATGGAAATGTGTTTAATGTTATTTATTTTGCATTTTCTCTGTGGTCCTTCAATTCAAGTAGTAGTCACCCCACTGTCCTCATGATGAAATAGGCAGAACTTTCACTTACAGAAAATATTATTTATTTATGACTGAAATTTTAGTTTAAGGTTCTGTGATCTCCTACACTATTTTTTTACAGAAAATGTATAGCTATTAAGTATACATAGATATGTATAGAGTAAATTAGACCAAGACCAGAAGCTATGAAAATGACAAGTAACACTTTAACAAAATGAAATCAATAATCTGTCAAAACCTTGTGATCACAGAGTGAAATGTACAACAAGTACAAGAAAAGCCACATTTTTCCCTTCCATCACTCATTAGTGAATAAACAGAAGTAATTTCATTTATCAGGCAGGTAACACTACAGTAGTTAAACACTTGGGCATATTTTCCCAAGCCACTTCTGAGTGGGCAACCCAGAGATTCAGTGAACCTTCTCAGCTCAAGTGGAAAGCAAAATACCAAAACTTGGAGTTCTGGGAAGAATTTTTTCCTTGTATCATAAAAATGCTCACTAATACGAAAGCATTTAGCTGTCTTGAGCTTGGTTTATACTGGAAAATTCCAACAGCTGAGCTTCAGTTGCATGATGTTTTCTTGAGCCTTCTCTCCGACTTTTCCCATGAGTGCAGTGATTTTCAATTTAGGACCACTTATATTTTACTTTAAAAAAAAGCCCTTCAATAGGAAGAATACAATAAACAGTGGGGGGCTTTTATTCCTTAAGGAAATAGTTCTTCACCAATCAATATCAGTGACTATCCTGCTGTTTATCAGCTTGTATGGACAATACATTCCAAATAGAATACAATACACAATATATTCCAAAACAGTCATCTCCTGCTTCATCGTTCCATCCTCATTTTAATTCTGAGAAAATAAACTCAGATTCATGGTACATTTGTAGACTGATAAGTGACTTGTACTTTCATTTATTTGGAGTTTTAAATTTACTTTTTATCAACTTGTCATTTAAGTTGTCCATAAGTTTTACCCAAATAAGAGCACATAATTTGACCTTTCACAAATATGGATAAAATTAAATATTTATATTTTGACTAAAACTTAAGGGAAAACATCAAGATCAATTTGTTGCTGCTGCATAGGAATAGTTTTTGAATGAGGGGAAAATTGCAGGATTGAATTATGGATCATCTCAAAAACACTGGGTGATTTTTTCCAAACTTTTTTCACATGAGTATTTCCACATAAATATTTTCTGCTTGCATGGGGAGGGCATGTTCATGGCAAACACAGTGAGCAGGAGGTACTAGCTTCAAGAAAGTTGAATTTCCTTCTCAATCTGGATGTGTCACATATCATTACCCTGCACTGTGCTGCTCTCCTTTATGTCAGCTTTTGTTGGCCTACATATGCTGCAACTTAAAACAACATGACACTCCAGATAAACTGAATGTGAAATACATGGAGAAAAACCATTTTCCAAGGAGATCTGCTGTTAACCACTACCATTTTTCCTGATAAAATGAAACAGGCAAGAACCAAACAGAGTTGTAGTTATTAACTCTCAGAAATTTCAGAAATCCCTCTCCTCATGATATGCAAACTGCAATTTTTTTTTGTAAATAACAGTCATAGAGAAATAAAGAATTGTGCAGCTGTCCACTTAATTTTTATTTCTGGATCTGGATCAGTCTGGAGCAATTCCAGATAACAGACAAAACAATGGGAATGTGGTCACCATTTCTTCACATTATTGGGAGTTTCACTGCCTTCTAAACACTCAATCTGACCAAACATACTGGAAAGGAACCTCTCAGCAGTTCATTTTTCCAGGAAAATATTTTTGTTTTCATCAACAATCTATCTTGAAAGGATTATTTTCTTCAACTATGCAAGAGTCAGAACAACCAATCTAATCAAAGAACATTTCACTATTTACTGAAGTTTGGCCCTATTTGTTCAATATATGAATAATTTTTATTTTACTCACCTTTGGCCCTGTTTGTTCAATATATGAAAAATTTTTATTTTACTCACCTTTGGCCCTGTTTGTTCAATAAATGAGCTCTTTTTATGTTGTGCTTGTTAACTGCTAAAAGAAGCTGTTAATAACATATCCAGCTTGAGCTCAGTGGACTTAACTTCTATCCTAGAACATGTTTTAAGCTTTTGTTAACCAAGATATATAAAAGCAGAGAAGTAAACAACTCATTTTAGATGCCAATCACTTTTAGATTTTTTTTAGAGTGGTCTCACTTCTAAACACTGACCCTTTGTCATCACAGGTTACCACACAGATTAAAGAATAAGGCCAATTTTTGCTACATAATTGAAATAAATAAGAAATGCACTGCAATTCAAGGAACAAAGCACTAAAACAAAAATTCTCAATGAAAACTATTAACAGGTTCTGTTCAATTGAATAAAAAGTTTTAATAAAACCCAGCACATTTCTATTTTCTCAAGAAATATAAAATATTTATGGAAATAACATGAACAAACAATGCAGTGACATCACAACACCAAAACAGCAATTCATTGAAAGCTTCATTTTGAAAAAGGGAAGACAAAAACAAATGAGAAAAACCCACACAAAAATCCATTTAATGGGAAATGCAATACAATGTAATACTTACACTGTTTCCAAAACCCATGTTACCAGAGCTCAAAAATAAATTAGCAGATAAAACAGTATTTATACTTGAAATAGCATGGTTTCACCAGGAAAGAACACTTGATTTCTGAAGCTAACACGATAAATAAGCATCTAGTGCAATAAATTAAGATGTGAAGAAGAATTAAGTCCTCTACAGATTACTCTGCTGACTAAAATAATTGGGAAATGAGTCATGCCTTAAGATTTTGGAGTGAAAATGAATTAATGTTAGTATTAGTGCAAATTAAAATCAGAAAAACTACCTCAACCAGAAGAATTTTCCAGCTCTATATGATACTGACAACACTGGACTTAACAAATCAGATTGAAAAGTATTATCTTTCCCATTTCTATTTTACAGCATTTGAACCCAAACCACATTCAGTAAGAAAAGAAGAGAAGAGATTTCTGCAAATATTTGTTTTTAAAATCTAAAACAGACCAGTTCTGATTATAAATGACCTATAATGCAAGTGCCACAGCACTTCTGGGCTCCCCAAAAGTTAAAGCATATAATGAAGGACATTGTCCAAATGCCTCTAAACCATTGTGGGAATTGGAAAAACAGAAACTTCCACAGACACTGAAAGGTTTGATCTGCAGCCTTGGGAGAAGCTTGGCTTGATGTAAAAATGCAACACACAGACATTAAGCAGAGCAATCTTATAATAAATAAATAAATATAATAAAATCTTATAATAAATAAATAAATATAATAAAATTTTAAAATAAACTTATGCTTCCATAGTTGTGAGAAAGAATATGCCTTAAGTGGGAAACTGGATGGGTAAGATGGTGAAGGGTTTATAATGTAGGGGTGTGGTTGTATAGAGCTAAGAGTTTAGAAGTTAAAACAGAAGCACATGTGTGCCTGTGAGTTAAAAAGTTGGGCAAAAGTATCCACAGTGCAGCAGAATTCAGTAAAGCTGATGGGTTAGAAAAGCAAAATAAACCCTGTGGCAACTGTCCCTTGTGTTAGAAGGTTCTGCATTGCCTTGTAACACAGAACTTGGGACTGCTCTGAGCTATGGCTGAGTTCTTGCTCCTCTAAAATCTCACAGCCTCTGAGACTGATGTTTATCTGAGCAATGAATCATTCTTAGCCCAAAAATGGTCCCATCCCTTCATTACTAGGGGCAACAACAAAAACCATGACAGGCCTGGGGCATCAGCTGCCTCTCTAGGAAATACTTCCAGCCTTTGACCACCTCTCCATAAAGAAATGCCTCCTCACACCCAGTCTGAACTTACCCAGCACAGCTTTGAACCATTTCTGCTGCCACTGGATCCCAGGGAGGAGAGAGAGATTGCCATGGACTCCTCTTACCCTTCTCAGGAGACTGTGGAGAGCAACGAGGTCACCCCTCAGCCTCCTTTTCCATGTCACAGCAGCTGCCACAGCCAAGATGGCCACAACACCCAGAGTGTCACCATAAAATACCAGAAAGTTTTAAGCATCCTCCCATACACAGTAACACCTCACCTCATCAGAAGGCTTCAGGCATCAGCCCATACAGAAAAACATGACTCTACTCCAGAGGGCTGCAAGTGTCTACTCCTCTTGTCCCTCAGCCCAGCCTTTTATCTCCTCCTGTTGATGCCCTGCCCCTGTGTGACTGCTCAGCACCCCTGGGCACTCCATGGCTCCTTACCTCCCATAGCATTCACCTGTCCTGCACAGCTGGAGCCACTGGGGATGAGGCTGGGCCCCACTCCCAATCATCACAAACTCTGTGCCTCCATTTCCCCAAACCAGACAAGCCCAAAATCCTCAGTGGCTCCTCACAGCACATCCTTTCCAACCCTCTCTGAGCTTTGCTGCTCTTTTCTGCATCAAGGACCCTCACACCCAACCTGTGGGGCCAAAGCTGCACCCAGCACTCGAGGTGAGCCCCCACCAAGGCAGCACAATCAGCTCCTGTGCTGGGCTGGCTGAGCTGGTTTTGATGCCCACCAGGATGGAGTTTGCCTTCAGGCTGCCAGGGCACACTGCTGCCTTCTCTTGGGCACCCCCAGGTCCCTGTCTGCAGGGCTGCTCTCCACGTTCCCCTCTCCCAAATTTACACCTGTGCCTTCTGTTCCTCCACCCCAGATGCAGAATTGGCCTGGGGTGACTTTATGATCCTCAGATCCCCATTCTTCTGTTTGACCCAGAAATAAGTTCAGCACCTTTACAGCTGGTTCTGAGAGTGAAGAGGGGGGAAGAAGAGAGAAGCATGGAATTTGTTTTCAGAAACTGCACTCATTCCTCCACATTCCTGCTCCTGAGCTATCTGCAGATAGACAGATGGTGGGACAGAGCTCTCCTTTGCTTTTAGTTAGTTTTTAACTAGCTGAGGTAGAGAAGTTCCCTGGACTGTGGTTTTTCCTTTTTCCTTAAACCTCCTCTAGACTAAAAACCCAGAAGAACACCAACAACTCACACCTCTAGCCCACCAGACTGAGCCCAAACCACAACATTTCCAGCACTGGAGGGACTAATAAGAGACCAAAGGAACTAAACTTCAGCCCACAGAGGGAGCTTTCTGAGTTTATAATCTCTTTTAAAACCACAAAAGATTTTATTGTTTAATGTTATCCATTTTTTGTACTAATGAATGCTTTACCTATTAAAGAAGCAATGTTTTCCACTTTTCTTTAAAGAAATATTTTTCCCAAACCAATTAGGGAAGGGACCATTTGAATTTACGTTCTAGAGGAAACCCCTTCAGAGGTTTTCTCCAAAATTTACCCTAAACCAAGAAAAGAATCCAGCATTTGGACTGCTAAACTCCATCCCACTGATACTTGTCCAATTCCCCAGTGTATCTGGATCCCTTTGCAAGATGCCTCATCTTTCAAAAGAGTCAACAGCACATCCCAGCTGGCATCAGCTGCAAACTTGCATTCAGATCCTGCATTTGGATCACTGATAATGAAATGGAAACTGAAGTGGCCCTGGAGCTGGGCTCTCAGGAACACCACTGGTGGCTGCTCACCAGCCTCATGGAGCTTCATTTATTTTCTCAACATATATAGATATCTACTATACAGATCAATCCAAAGATTCACATGTCTATATCCATGTGTGACATTTTATTTCACCATCTGTGCTATTGAAACACCCAGTAAATACATCAGAATGTAATAAATTTCCCCAGAATAATAACCTCAACCTGATTTTCAGCCTCAGAATTGCCTCTGCCTCTGAAGGTTCACCAAAAAATATTACAGAACTTTGAAAGCTTAACACATTGGAATGCAAAGACTTTCTAGTAAGCTTCTTCAAAGCAGTCCAAATTTTATTTATTTGTAGGTTAAAGAAGAGGTGAAAATCAGCCCATGAGTTAAACTATATAAAATGAATGAGTTGTCCCTGACTAGTCTTTATATACCAAAAGAGAGACAAGATTTTTATCCCAGATGTGAAAGCTGGGAACAAGACAGGCTAAGAAGACACAAAGTATTCCTGACAGTAAGGCACAACTGAAATCTTCCTGTCAGTCCAACAAGCTCTGCAACATTAAATAAATTTTAAATTATTTTTATCTATATCAGCTGAGCAAAAAAATCAGATAGTCACCAAACTTAATTTCCACAGACATACCTGCTAAATTTGTATGATGTAAAGATATGACATAAAGGCATGATATAAAGATAATTGTATCTTTACCTAAGTTTTTTAAAACTAAAAAGCAACTTCAAGAAATAAAACGGCGCTGCACACACAGGGCAATATTTATGATCCTGATGTTTAAAATACAGTTTATATTCCTACCTTCTCTGAGATCTTCATGATCTATGTAACAAATTTTTTGAGCCTAGGATGAAAAAATATTTATGTAAAAAATCTTTAAATTCCAAAAGTCCAAATTTCAAATAGGATTTAGTTTATGCTGGTTTTTTTGCCTTAATTTCAGTTTTTCAGATTTCTTTATTCCCTGTGAATTTTGATGCTGTATGGTTCTATAAATATTTTCTTTCTAGCATGACAGTTGAACAGAGGTTTCTTAAATAAATGCAGTTTTATCAAGCCTTCAAAGAGAAGCTGTTCTTGCCCTGTAGTTTCAGGGTGTTTACAAAAACACATTTCCCAAGTAGTGTCCTCCATCAGGCAAGAAAGAATCCTTCACATGCCAATATGCAGACAGTTGCTCAAGGATATATCAGCCAGCCAGGATCGTGTCTGACTTGCACAGCACTTGCTTTAAATGTAAATAAATCCAAACTAGGGCCAGCACACAATCTTATTCAGCTGGGACACATCCAGGGAAGGGCTGGCAGAGGTGGGGGTTATGTTTCTCCCTAAGTGTCAGCCAGTGACAGATCTCAATGACACCCCACGCTATTTTTCTACAGGGAGTACCAAGAAGCAGAAAGACACAGACTTCCTACAGATCTTGACATGCCTAACAGTCCCAGGGTATCACATCAGCCCCTTTAGGTTATTTCAATTTGATCTACATATCCATGAAAATAAAAATCAATGTGCCCAATGGTCTAGTAAAACATTCCCCCTATCCTGTGCAGCCATTTCCTTTCTGCAGAGCCCAGGCATAAAAGGCACAGTGACCCTTGGAGCTGTGCCACTGGGAGCACATCCATCCTAGCAAAGGATGTCTGCTGAGTTTGTGAGGGTCCCCAGGATGAGGTGAGAGATGAGAATCTGACTCCAAGTTCTCAGAAGGCTGATTTATTATTTTATGCTATGCTTATGCTTATATTATATTATATTATATTATATTATATTATATTATATTATATTATATTATATTATATTATATTATATTATATTATATTACATTATATTAAAATAATGCTATGCTAAAACTATACTAGAGAATATAGAAAGGATACAGACAGAAGGCTTAACAACAATGATAAAAACTGGTGACTGACTCCTCAGAGTCTGACACAGCTGATGATGATTGGTCATTGAGTAAAAACAATTCACATGAAACCAATCAAACATGCATCTGTTGGTAAATGATCTCCAATCACATTCCAAAGCAGAAAACACACAGAGAAGCAAATGAGATAACACTGTTTTTCATTTCCTCTGAGGTTTCTCAGCTTTCCAGAAGAAGAATCCTGGGCAAAGAGGATTTTTCAGAAAATATGACAGTGACAGATGTCATGCTCAACAAGGTCTAATTTATTAACACATCTTCCCCCTTGACTCTTCTGGGATGGCCTAGGCCTGGTTAGAGTAAATGCTCTAAAGACTTGCAGGTGCTTTTACAGGAGCCACATAGAAAGGCAGTAAATGGATTTTTTTCAAGCTCTTGAAGGATATGACAGTAAATATTTATATGACTATATTCCTATATTTATAAATATATTATGAATATATTTTTTAAATATATTCATTTTTTTAAAATGATTTTGTCACACCATAGAGGCTTCAATTTACCAACAAAAAATGTCAGAAAGTTTCAATGTTTGAGACAAAATTATTGATTGATACAAGGACAAAAGCCTTCAGCACTGAATTTTAGATCCTCCCTATTATTCAATATATGGGGCCCCGGTTTCAAAGTGCTCTGAAAGCAGCAAGTGTTTTCTTCTATTACAACAGTAATGTTTGGCAAGATTTACAAATTTTAATGAGGGAACAAGGCATAGAAAACACACAAAACACATAAAAGAGACAAAAAAAACATGTAAAAGACAGCCAACAATGCTGAAGCTGATTTATCCACCTGCAATACTGTAGACACACTCTCCTCCTTGTTGGAGACAGCCAAAGCAGCCCTCCCAAATGCAACTTGCTCTCAGAGAAAACTTGCAGCTGTCCAGAATATACTGTGCAAATAAAAACAAAATAAAATTTTTTCTTTTGGTGGGGAACCAATAGAATTGATAGGCATGGGTCCAAACCTGAGATAAAATTTTAACTTCCACTAACTTCAAATCCTTATAAGCCAAGACTGGATTTAGGCCTGGAAAGCAAATGCTGTACACTGCATATAATCCCTGTTTTCTTTGCATATTTTGAAGCATCACAGTTTTAAAAAATGCAAATCTTTATCAACATTTAAAATATTTGACACCCTGGGTATTGAGATGTAATTGTAATTTAGTGACTAGTTAAAAAGTTGGACTTTCCTTCCTATCAGTTTAAGTATCAAATGTGAGCTATACCATAATATAGATTGTTGTAGTATGGATTATTTATTATATCAGCACTAATGAAACCAAACTGTACTGGAGATACACCAACATTATCCAAAACACATGCATTAGTCTATATAAAAGAAGGGTTAGTGCAGATGCAGAGCACCTTTCCTGCACATTTTTCAGTTTTTATTCATTTACAGATGTGCCACCACCACATATTTCAGCTGCAATTGGCTGACCAACAGTGAGGCACCTCTGCACTGCAGCTCAATTCAGAATCCTTCCAGCCCTCCAATGAATGGAGAAAAAGAAGGAGGAAAAAAAAAAATAAAGGTTTGAATAAGTTAAAAGAACCAGAAAATTCAACAATGTGTCACAAATGGAGAGGTCATTATGCCTGGATAAGCCAGGATATTAACAGTTGCAGAAAGTGAAACACTACCCACAAGTTAGCAGTCAATGAGCCCTGCTCAGAAGCAGTGATCTGCTGTACAACAAGGGTGGCATTTTACAGTTCAGTGAGAAATGGAACAGACCCCTGATATCTTCATTTGTCCTTTTTCTGTGCATATTTCACAGTGCAACGACTTAGGGTCCATAACGTGTCACTTGGTATAACTACAGAGTTTACTTGAGATATGCATGCACAGGAAAAAAAAGTTCACTGAACTGCAAAGATTGCAACAAATCCATATTCTTTGGGTCAATATAAAGTTTTACTCCAAGTCTGAGACAATATTGGTTAAACATGCCAAAAGTCCAGTCTGGGCTATTTTTGCTTCGAATGCTTCAAAAATTTACTACAACATTTACAACATGGGATTTAATTTTTAAAAAGCCTGTTACATACCAGATATTATTATTATTTCACATTTCAATGCAATATTACTACAGAATTAGATCACTTAAACCTTGGTTACAGGTCAACAGCTCAAAAGTATTTTTTAATTAAACCCATTTTAAAATAAGAATGGCTGTAGCAATAATACAATTAAAGTGTTTAGCCATCAACATTTTACTACACTGACTACAAGGTGAGAAAAATTAGGAATGGAGGGAATTATTTTTATAAAGGACACTGTCAGTGACATTTCAGTCCTCCTTAAAAAGTTGTAGTAGAAAATGCCATTAACAGCTATTCTAGATTGGGAATAATAAGAGAATAATAATATATAAATAATAATAATAGAATAATAATAATATAGAAATAATATTCCAATATACATATTTCAAAGAACATTTTCTGCTTGTGCATTTTTTCTGCACAACCATAAATAACCATTCTGAACCACTGATTAAGAGGTGACATTAGGAAAATGTGAGTCTCAGAAGAGAGTTTCTAATTTCCAAGAAACATTTGCTGTACAAATACAGCCTGGAATGTTTCAGAAAACATCACACTACAGGGCAGCAAGGGATAAAAACAAATATCATTGAAACTTACTGTGGACTGTAGAATGCCAGCAAAACATTATTTTGTTCAATTAAGCATGAAAATAAATGTTTCAGCAGCACATCCAAGAACTGGGCTACATGATTTTACAAGACCTGATAAAGATTTGTATCTAAACTTTCCCAGGTATTCCACTGTCTTCTGCTAGCAGAGGGCAGAAATGAAAACATCCTAAGTTTGTCCTGAATTGCTGGTTTGACCAACAATTCACTATTGAAAATAGAAGGGAAAGAAGGGAAATAAAGAAGGAAAAAAGAAGGAAATACTGAAAACCATAAAAATGCCAGTTTCATGAGTTTTCCATACAAAAACATTTTAGGTGGATTCAAGGGAGCTTTCAGGCTGCCCTGTGCTGGTGTAACTCAACTTCTGAGGGTCCCATGTTCCATTTCAGCTTCCTGTTACAAGTTTTGTATACATTGCTTTTCACAACTCCACTAAATAAAGGTTTTCCTGCAAGAAAAAAAAAAAAAAAACAAACAGGTGAACCTCAGTTAAGTAGAATATTAAGATGAAAAGGGAGACCTTGAAGTATTGGGAGGGGGAAGCTTTTAAACACAAATATTGGAATTTTCATTATTTAAAGACTATTGGTCATGTCATACCCAAGTTTGATATGGACAACATAGCAGGAGAATGAAATGAGACATTGTATTTTGGAAACATAAAAAGACCTGTATTACCAGATGAACTCTTCCAAAGACAAATTTATAAAATAAATCATCTACTAAAATGAGTTTAAGTCACTTTGCCAATAGCACTAGATACTTCAGTAAATGCTAACCTTTTGGTTTTTTCTAAGTAGAAATAAGAAGAAAAATAAAAAAGAAACTGTGCTTGGGTCATTTCAAAAATCTATCAATATTCAGGTTTGATAGGATTATTGTAAACTAATCCAGTTTGCTTTCTGTGTTTCAAGAGTACTGTGAATGTCCCTCTTAAACTGCAGGGAAAATGTCACTGAAAATAGTACATTTAGGAAGCTCATACACTGAGCTTTCAAGAGTGGGCTTGGGATGGTCAGTTATGTGAGGTCAACAGGGAGAATGTTTCCATTTTTTGTGTATCAGGACAAAAGATTTTAATAGAAACAAACTATTTGGATTTTAACTAAAATCTGCGCATCACTTAGACACACAGGTTGCTGTGTGTCTAAGTGATGCTTAGTGTGTGTGATGCTTGCACATCACACACACCCAGAACAAGCTGTTTGTCCTGTAACTCTTAGCAGGTATGAAACTCCAAATCATGATCAGTGTAACCAGGCTCCAGCAGTTAATTTGGGAAAGTACCCCTTGTGCTGAGTGAGTGATGTGTTGCTCCCAGCATCAGCACCTCCCTTCAGAGGGATCCCCCAGCACCAGGAGCTCACATGGAGCAGGGAACTGGGAAATATCCTATTGCACTCCAGGAGTGGGGAAAGGGTCTGCTGCTGCCAGACCTTGGACTTGAACTTGCTAGAGCTGGTTTGGCATCTGGAGACTGGCTACATTCATCAGGAGGTGAAGCTTCACAACAAAGATAATGTGGTGGAAGCAATTAGTATTCACCACATTAATAACAGGTCTTCAGCATTTGACTGTGGGCTAAGCAAGGCTTGAATAATATCTGGTATGTAACACACTTTTTAAAAAGTAAATCACAAAATTATTTTGATGTTATGCTGAAATACCACCTGGTTTCATGTAGAAAAAAATTTTTAAATGCACTCCTGTTTATTCTAATCCAAGGCTTATACAGGCTTTCAAAGAGGCTGAATACATTTGTTTTCAATTAAAGTGCATGATATAGTAGCAAAAGCCAGGTTTCTCCTTTTCTTCAAGAGTTCATTTGAAGTTCTTCACATTTGCAATTTATGGCATCTGACTCTGCTACATTGCTCAGCAAGGAGAAGTCAACAAGAGGACAGCAGTAGTGATACCTGTCCCATTTCCATCTCTCCAACAGGGTCCCTGCCAAGAAATAAAATTAGTATTCCGTGCTAGCTGACATCTTGGTATCCAGGACCCAGTCTTGACCCTTTCCCCTAGAATCTGGATCTCAACTCTCATTCGAATTCACTCCCTCTGCTGTCAGTTGAGAGAACAGCCAGAAATTCTCCCTGCTCAGCCAGTAATTCTCCATTTTTGGCCAGCAATTCTCCCTTTCTCCCTGTTTAGTTAGTAATTCTGTATGGTCAGTAATTCTCCCTTTTTGGTCAGCAATTCTCTGTTTGGTCACCAATTCTCCCTTTTTGGCAAGCAATTCTCCCTGTTTGGTCCAAGCGGGCAGTCCAGTCCAAAGTATGGCAAAGGCCCTGCTTTACCCCAGGCACATCCTAGCAGAGTAGAAAGCCCCAGGGAAATGGAGGGATCTCATCAGCTCCATTGCTTCAATAAAATGCTCCTGTAAGGTTGTGGTGAGAAATGGGAGGGGAAAAAAAAAATAAAAAGGAAGATCAAGTCACAGAATCATTCATGGTGCAAGGGACTTGAGGAGTTTGTGTGCTCCAAAGTCCTGCTGAGAGCTGGGACAGCCCTGACTTGAGGCCTCGTTGCTCGGTGGGGAGATCTTTCAGGTGCTGAGAACCTCCAAGGACTGAGGTTCCATAACGCTTTTGGTGCCTTGTTTCAGTGTTTAATCATCCTAAATGAACACTTTTCATCTCACAATCACTAAAGATTCCCTCTCAAACCTTATCTTTCATTCCCCCAGAACTGACCTCTCAAGAGTCTGTGGGTTCCTCTCCCTATTAACCTCCCACAGGTATTGCAAGGCTCCATCAGGTGTTCCAAAGCTACCCAACAAAACATGACAGGAACACAGGGCTGGATTACAGAGGGGAAAAAAAACCTTAGAAATTAAATCTAATATTGAATCCTGATTTTGAACAAAAGATATTTGGAATAGAACCCTAGAATCAAGTGAACTCTGTGCTAACTTAAGCATCCCCTGGGAAAACTTATTGACATAGGTAATTTACCAGAAGATCTGAATAGGTGTAAAGAGGTGTTTTAAGTGAATAAAGTTTAAAATCCGATAGGAACTGGAGCAATTTAAAACAGGATTGTAGTTTAGGAATTGTCTGATATTCCGTTATGTTTCTATTCCTTATGGTGTTTACAGGGCATTCATAAGGACAGGAAATTACCTGAAATTCCAGTGTTATTTTTCTGCCATGTCTTTTTCAAGAAAGATTAGTTAGAAGTCTTCAGTTCTATCTTTAGTTTCCTTATGACTACTTTCTGTCATCACCTTACACTTCCATGAACACAAGGCTTAGACACCACAGCTCCTTGCAAGCACAGTAATGTTTTTTGTGTCACTTGATCAGAGTACAGGGAAAATAACCCCCAAAAAGGAAAGAGGAGGAAATGGAAAAAAGAGGAAAGGGGAAAAAAGGAGAAAGAAAAGAGAAAAGGAAAGGGAAAAGGAAAGGTTATTTGCACTAGAAGCATTTTAAGATCCTTTTTTCCAAATGATGACTTTTATAATCATCACACTTGCAAAATTATAAAAACTAGACTTTACCTCATAGCAACTAAACTAAGGAGTATATCTTGTTTCTTCCTAGCCTGAGAAATTTTTTCCTGCCTTGCATAAACTCCCACATTTTAACATTCAATTCTCTTTGAAATTCAAATTAGTCCTGCCTTTTTAACTTTGAAGAATTCACCCTGATTGTTATGAGAAAAACAGCTAAAATCCAGCAAGAGTAGAAATACAGTGGAAGTGAAATCATCTCTGCTTGTTGCCCTTCCAAGGGCATTAAAAAAATTACTGTTAATTTTGTTTTGGGGGGCTTAAATTTTTTTTCAATTAATTTCATAGCTTGTTCAAGATTAGCATACCATCAATTACAGGGGAATTAGATGAGCTAGAACAGTCAAAATTGCAAACAAAGCTGAAAAAGTTTGTCAAGTTGCGAGCAGCAAGAAAAATTACACAGACTGTTTTATTGTTCCATGCAATCACAGACTGGGTGCCATTATGACACTTCTGAGTTTTCACTAAGCATTCATAAGTAAAACATAAATACTCTTAAGTTAATTTGTAAATTTAGAAAAGAGTACAAGGCATCTAATAAAGGCCTACAAGGGAATAAACCAATTAGAGAATAAAAAGGGTTTGTTCACTCTTTAGCAAAGCAAAACCTTGTAATATTACAAAATATCAGGGGAAAGGCTTCAAAAAGAATGCCAGTGCAGTGAAATCAAAACTGCAGGCAGTGACGGTTTTTTCCTATATTTTATATTAACAAAAATTTAATCTAATAAAAATAGTTTGACAAAGTATTCATAGTAAAGGATTAAAGCTCTGCTTAATGTGTTTAACTCATAAATGAGTCTCAATTATTTTCCTCTGTTATGCTTTCTCCTATTCAGAATGCCTTGAATATTGAATGGTTATACATAAAATGTAACAGCATGATGGAAAATCAGACTTGAATTAGGCAAAACACTGAAAATGTGTTTTGGGTATGAATGAAAGAAATTAATAATCTTTAGGGAGAAATTTAAATTGTTCCACATTCTGAACAGATCAAGGACACAGAAGTGTGCATAACAATGCTTCTAAATCTTAGCAGAAAGAGACTGCTGAACTCTGCAAAACCCAGACCCCAAAAAGAACTCTCCCCCCCCAGGCCTCTAAAAAAAACCTCAAAACATCTGATAAAATTCGGAGGGATTATATCAGCTGACAATTGTCTATCCCAACTTGCTGGTTTAGAGCTGATCTTGCTGAGTGATAAAAGGACAACAGGCTGTAATTGTCAAGGTTAGCTACAATCCCAGGCTTATACACAAGGATTATACACCCTGAATTCTCCTCTGCTGGAGAGGTTTCATTTGGCAATAAAAGATTAAAAGCAACAGCCAGGGGCTCAGCTCTAATACCTAAATCTGAAGATGTTTCTGAAGCACACACATCCAGAACATGCATCCCCTCTTAGTGTAATCCTCTTAGTGTTTTCTGTACTTCACTGAACTTGAAGCTTCTGAGTATAAAAATATACTGTACCTGGCACCTTTATGCTAAATTTAGCTTCAAAGGGTCCCTCTTGAAGACATCACAATGTATGATATAGTGTTCATTCCAGGTGCATAACTGTGGGATCTTTCATCCTGGTTTCTAACATCAAAGCCAGAACATACAAGCACAATTTCTGTTTTTAAATTTGTGTTATATAATGACAGCTATTCCTGTCATTATATAACATATTTGAACTTGGAATATTAAAATGTTCCAGATAAGGGCTCTGAGATATATTAGATCACTGTGAGATGACAAAATGTAGAACCACTACACAATGAACAATGTTTAAGTGGACTATTTTGAAAGAATTGCTAAGCAAATCGCTATTCTGTTTCCAAAATGAAGCTGGGTAAAACTCTAGTCTTCAAGTACTGGAGGTATTCACTTCATTTTCTGCTTGCACCCTCCTTGTGAGGCCTTGTGCAGGCTGCCCTAGAGCAGGGGCTGGACAGAGCTAAAGAATAAAGCAGGGATTTATTCCAAGGATCTCCTCCATGGACCCACCTTGGGCAGCACCAGAGCCCAGCCAGGGCTGCACCCAAGATGAACCAAAATGGCCCCAAAATGGTCCCACGTCTCTCCCTGGGATCAGTTCTGCTCCATTTGCACCTTGCAGTTCATTGTCCCATCCCAGCTTTAGCCCAGGCAGTCCCACCCTGCTTGTTTTTCTCTCTCCAGCCCACGGGGTTTGTGCTCTTGGGCTGAGATTTGGATCATTTGTCCTTGGTGCCCAGCTGGAGCAGGAATTGTTTTGTCTCCCTGCTCTGTGCACAGAGCTCACCATCCCCTCATGTGAAGCCCAGACCCACCCACTAAAGCAGCACAGAATGTGAAACATAGAAAAGCTGAAACCTGAGGCATCACTAGTGCCCACTGAGAAGGGGACCCAGCAGCCCCAGCGCTGCCTTCTGAGTTGTACAGTTACGGAATTGACTGGGAATTCCCCCAAAAGGGATTGTGGTGCTGTGGCCATGGGGACAAACTGCTGGGTAGAGACCCTCTAACCATAACTGGGGACATTCCTCCACAACAAGTCAGCTGGCTTCTCCACTTGGTGAGAACAGCCATGGAAGGGAGGCTCACCTCAGATCACTTGGGACAGCAACCTCTAGGCCAAGCCAGCTCCAGCTGTGCTGAGAAATAAACACCAATGGAGTGCATTGCAGGAAACCTGCCCAGAAATTGACTTCAGGATAAAATTGATAGCAAATACAAATGTGTACTCACCTTATTTATTACTTAGGTAAATATAGAAGCAGCCCAGATAACTCAGAGTAGATAACTGCTTTATGCCACTATTGTAATCAATTCTAGTCCAGTACCTGCTCTTAGGGATATATGGCCTCTTTATTTGAGATGAGATTAATTTGTACCCAAGAAACATTGTGACTACTTGTTATACACACACATAAATAATTGTAAAAAAAAAATTCCTTGTGCAAATCTCAACTGTTCTTTAAAAAGCCAGCCAGTGAGCAATAGCAATTAAAAACTTAAAGATAAATTTGGGTTATTACTGTTGCAGACAGTTGTCTTTCTTGGCTAGTACTTAAGATTCAAAATGTGCATATAAAAGTATTTAATATAGATCCTAATTCTGCAATTTCACACACACATGGCTGCTTGTTGTGGCCACAGAAGCATTGTCCTGAAAATTAGTGAAGCTGATCAAATGCCCAGCACTGACTGCTCAGAACCTGGAGGCCCAAGCACCTACAGGATCGAGGTGGTACAGGGACAAAAGTGCACATAAGACATCACAAGGCATTCATAAACTCGTGTAGCCCCAGGTTTATGCTGTTGGTTATTTTTGCTTAAGATACCTTTGAGCAAATGTCAAAACAAGAGTCACTTTGTTTCTTAATTTCCAGTAAGCACTGAATTGAAATAACCTATTATAATGTTGTAGCCAGGAAAGGAGATCATATTCCTATTTATTGTAGGACACACTCTCTTACAAGTTTAGTTTTTCACCAGATTTTCATTGTTTCAACAGGTATAAAAATTAGTTAGAATAGTAGAGATTAATCATTATCAAAGCAAAAGTAACATAAAAAGAATATTTAGTAATTACACACTTGAAAGCAGGGAAAAAAACCTGTCAAAATTGCAAGCAAAGCTGCAAAAGTTTGTCAGGTTAGCTTTGAAATTATTATTTTCAATGGAGAAATTTTATGGAGATCATATTCCTATTAGTTGTAGGATATTCTCTGTTAAAAGTTTAGTTTTTCACCAGATTTTCATAGTCTCAACAGGTATAAAAATTAGAACAGTAGAGATTAATTAATATCAAAGCAAAAGTGGAAAAGAATATTTATTAATTATACACTTGAAAGCAGGAAAAAAAGGGTATTTTCACTGGAGAAATTTTTTGGAGATAATATTCCTATTTATATAATAGGAATATTATCTCCATAAAATTTATATAATATTCCTATTGTAGGATATACCCTGTTACAAGTTTAGTTTTTCACCAGATTTTCATTGTTTCAACAGGTATAAAAATTAGTTAGAACAGTAGAGATTAGTCATTATCAAAGCAAAAGTAACATGAAAAAATATTTAGTAATTATACACTTGAAAGCAGGGTATTTTTACTGGAGAAATTTTATGGAGTTTGTATTCCTATTTATTGTAGGACATACCTGTTACAAGTTTAGTTTTTCACCAGATTTTCATTGTTTCAACAGGTATAGAAATGACTTAGAACAGTAGAGATTAATTGTTATCAAAGCAAAAGTGGAAAAGTGTATTTAGTAATTATACACTTGAAAGCAGGGGAAAAAAAGGGTATTTTCACTGGAGAAATTTTATGGAGTCTGTATTCCTATTTATTGTAGGACATACCCTGTTACAAGTTAAGTTTTTCACTCGATTTCCATTGTTTCAACAGGTATAAAAATTGGTTTCATTGTGTTACATTGTTACCAGGCAGCAATTATCTCCAATAAGAAATTCATTCTCAAGGCTAGCTTTTCAGCATTTGAATTTTTCCTTTTAAGTCTCTTTCCCCCTCTAAGTCCAATTACTCTATTATATCAGAGAACTTTGACAAAGTAGGAATTAATGCACTTGTCACATCCAATCAGCAAATAAAAATTAGGGCTCAGAAAAGTTGTGTAAATAAACTGTAACATCACCGTTTCCAGCCGCAGCCGCTGTGCTAAAGGTCACCCTCAGAACATGATTTTAGGGAGACCTGGATATAGAAATCACATCAAAGCTGACCTTTGGGTAAAATCAAACAGCTGCAAAGCCAGTAATGAGATTATCCACACAGAGCCAGCCCCCATGGCAGTGAGAGCTCTGCAGAGTGAATTAAGAGAGGAAATAACAACACCTGGGTTGCATTTTTATGTGGTGGGCAGAAAACTCCCAAGCTGGCACTTGGCTGGGATTGTTCAGGTGCTTCCCACTCAGACACCTCCCAGCTGCCAGATGTCTGTCTTCTTTAGCCTACAGGTTGTGGGGAATCATTCCATGGGATTGATAACTTTGTGCTAGATTTAACTGTCAGAAAAGAAAACTGTTCATAAAGAGACATACTTGAACTATAGGATGGTTCTACTGATTATAAATCAATATTTATGATTTATAAACATTGTAAATGTCTTTATGAAATCATGAATATTCTAACATTATTTACCTGAATACAGTGAAGAAATTTCTGCTGAAGACTTTACTGTTTAGTGACCTACTGCACAGTCATATACCTGAAAATATTGAAAATATTAGAAAAGTAGGAACAAAATGCTCTCTTTCAATTAAAGGATATTTTAAGAGACTTGTCTTAAATTCATTGATTTGTTTCAGATACAAGTCAGAGCTATGAAAAGACAAATTTTAATAAATCATATTTTATGTCTTTTCCGTCAACATTTTCCACTGTGTACATTTTATAGTATTTTGTGCCTAAATGATTTCCACCACACTGGCATTTGTTTTCCTGTTGTGGATTTGGATACTTCAGGCAGATAATCAGAAAGTAAATGTTTTGAAAGCTTTTTTTGGTTTTGGGGTGAGGAGGCTTTTTGTTTGTTTTTAAATTCTCTTTTTTTTTTCCATGTGATTGTGTGGTATATTTGATTTTACTGCAGGGTTATTGAGAAAGCAGCCTAACTTAAAAACTAAACAATTAACTAACTGTGGTGAAATTAGCCAGTATTAGTTGTCAGTTTGACTTTATAGTAAGATTCAATGGATTGAAATATAATTTCATAGCACACTAAAAGAAACACAGCAAAATGCGTAAAATATAAATCTATAAATTGTAAAAAATAGAACAAGTTATTTGCTTAATACATGGATTTCCTTCTGAGTAAACCAATCATAAATTGATGGGAGAAGAGAGAGGAGACAGAAAAACTGCTTTTGCAATTAGAATACTATAACTACTCATTATAAATCATGTAGTAGTCCACCCCTGATTTTCCACTGAATTATGAACTAATATATTTTATTGGTTTAACACAGGTCATTTGAGCATGGATGAGAGAATAGCCAGAGCAATCCTCTCCTGATGTAAGACAGAGCCAAATTGGCTTATACCAAGTACAAAAGTAAAAAAAAAAAATCATGTGTTTCAGTAAGAATCTTTTCTGAACAACGACTAGAAGATTTGCCACTGAATAATTTTTAGCTTATTCTCCAATTCTCATAGATTCTGAATTTACCCAGAGTATTACTGAATCTAGATTTAGGACAGGCTTTAAAAAAAACCTAAAAATCAATTAAGTTGACTTTTTAAAAATCAATTAGCTTGATCACAGCCAGGCTTTTAAAGGTAACTCATTGTCTAAGGATTTTGACAGGTACCAAGGAGCTTTTTCAAAAGTGCCTCGTCACATACCACATTTAATTTCAGATGTAGGCATTTCTGTGTAGCACTAAAAAGAAAACAAAATAAAAATAAAACAAGCCAGCTCACCCCTCACAGTGTGTCATTTTCATTCAAATGGAACAGCCTACAAAATTATTTAATTGCTTCTCCTGCATCCTGAACTTGCTTTCATCCAAGATTTTAGGAAATTAACTTAGCTTTGATGCTTTTCTTCACTGCCATTCAGCCTCTGAGTAACAATGAAGATAATTAGTGTATGATTCCATTTCAACTTAAGAAAGCAGCCAAAATATTCAATATTGTGATTTAATAGTTCTGAGGTTGATTAAAAAAAAAACACATTTCAAAAGGTATTTGGGCTAATTTTTTCTTTTAATATTTAAAACTGGAGGAAAAAAAAGGAATGTTATTTCTGTATGGCAGAAGGAAGACTCAAATCCATGTACAAAGTTTCTTCACACCTCAGAAGTGGTCTCTTCACTGTAAAACATCACAGCCCTGGCTTTCTGAAGTTCATTTGTGATCCAGTAAAATTGAGAGCTTGTAATTTTTCCTCTAGAGATAGGAAGAGTATTTTAATATCACATGATATTGGACAGAAGTTTGTACATAACTAACATTTTCTTCCACTACTCCATTGACAAATCACTTTCTTCAAGTTGTAATGATTTTATGGCTTTTCTTAGCTAAAAACATTACTAAAACCAAAATCTGATTTCTCCCTGATCGTAACTTCACGCAGATTTCACAAATCAGATTAGAGAATCCTAATAAAGAATAATCAGGCAAACAACACAGAATGTGTCTTTACAACTAATTTTAGTTTATGGGTCTTTACAACTAGTTTTAGACATGAGCCTAGAAGCTCTTGACACAACCAAGACACAAAGCACACCAAAGAATTGATAGTGCCTGTGTACTTATCCTTAGGAAATCGATAAATTTGTGCAAATAAAAGATACATTGAAGGAAACAAACCACGCTAAGGATGTAATGCAGCTTGGATGCACCCCGAAGAGGGAAAGGAGAAAGCTTTGGTAGGCCAATCTTTATAAAGCTTTACCAATTTAGCTTGCTTTCTGCTCTTATTGGTGCTTAAGAGGTTAAGACTTTATTTGTGAAAACAGAGCGAGAGAGGGAGAGCGGGGGAATCGCGTTGTCTGCAGCTTCCTAAGTCTTGCTTAAGATCCTTTTCAATTACCATCCATTTCTCCTTTAAAAAGGGACAAAAAAACGGAGGAGTGGAAGCGGGTCAGGGCAGCGTGTGACAATGACAGTGTGATGGGCTCGGGCCCCCCGTGGCGTTTCCATCTGCTATCATTAAGGTGACTACTCAGACATGAAAAAATCCCTCTCGCTGTGCTGACAGGCACACATCAAGAACTATGACAAGGCATTAGGACAGAAAGTAGAGACAGAGAGATGTCATATCCCGCAAAACAATCCCTGCCTCAAACGGGAGCGCTGAAATTTTATCGGAATTTCAAAATCAAAATCAAAGGGCTTTTACCTGCGGGGTTATCAAACTTCCCCTCGCATTAGTTTGACAACGAGGATGCGGCTGACAGCCACAGGCACACTTAGCTCCTACCTGGAGTCTCTCCCACAAAAACCCCAATTTTTAAACGGTTTTCTCTTTTCTTCGATTAAAGCGCAGCTTTAATTTCTGCCCTTTTCCCTCCGGGAAGCAGAGCGGGAAGGGCGAGGCCTGGCGGTTTGAAGCTCGTTAAGCGCCGAATCCCACAGTGATGATAATAAAACAAAATAAACTAACAAAGCGATATTTTAACTTCCGTGATAAACCAGCCCAGCTTCCCGGCGGGACAAACGGCCCCTGCATTCCCTGGGTTCCCGGGAATTCCGGGCAGGGAGCTGACCGGGAGCGGGCCGAGAGGCGCGGGTGGGCCCGGCAGGGGGAGCGCCAGGACCGCTCCGCTCCTGCTCCTGCTCCTGCTCCCGCTCCCGCTCCCGCTCCTGCTCCTGCTCCTGCTCCTGCTCCTGCTCCTGCTCCTGCTCCGTGGAGCTTCACAGCTCCAGGCCCGGCTCTACAGCCCCGCTCCACAGCCCGGCTAGTCACCACTGCCCGGTTCCACAGCGCCAGGCCGGGCTCTACAGTCCCGCTCCACAGCCCAGCTAGTCACCACAGCCCGGCTCCACAGTCCCGCTCAACAGCTCCACAGCGCCAAGCCCGTGGAGCTCTGCAGCCCGGGCTCCACAGCACCAGGCCTATGGAGCTCCACAGCGCCAGGCCCGGCTCCACAGCCTCGTTGAGCCCCTGGCACAGCCCAGTCGCGGGACAGGCACAGTGTCACTGCACGGCTAGTCACCACAGCCCGGCTCCACAGCTCCAGGCCTGGCTCCACGGCCCCGCTCCACAGCGCTAGGCCCGTGGAGCTCCACAGCACCAGATTCGTGGAGCTCCACAGCACCAGATTCATGGAGCTCCACAGCCCAGCTCCAGAGCACCAGGCCTGGCTCCACAGTGCCAGGCCCATGGAGCTCCACAGCCCCGCTTCACCGTCGCGCTGAGCCCCTGGCGCAGCCCAGCCCCAGGACCGGCCCAGTGTCACTGCTCCCGCCATCCCACACCGCGTGTCCCCGGCGGATCCCGCACTGCCATCGCAGCGCTGCTAACGGGACAGTCCCTCCGCCCCGGCCGTGCCACAGCCCAGCCAGAGCCCGCACACGGAGCTGCGGCAGCGAGGCCGGAGGAGCCCACGGAGCCGCTCGGAGGGCTGCGGGCAGGCTGGGACTGTTGGGGTTGTGCCGGAGAAGAGAGGGCTCCAGGGAGAGCCTGCGGCACCTTCCAGTCCTGAGAGCTGGAGAGGGACTTTTGACAAGGAGGCTTTACACCTGGAGAGGGGAGGTTTAGATGATCTCTTAGGAAGGATTTGCTCCCGGTGAGGGTGGCGAGGCCTTGGCACAGGGTGCCCAGATGTGCTTGCCCCATCCTTGGAAGTGTCAAAGGGCTGAATGAGGCTCTGGGCAACCTGGGACAGCAGAAAGTGGCCCTGGAACGAGATAATTTTTAAGATCCTTTCTAATCCAAAACATTTTATAATTCTATGAGTATCTTAAATCCTCTAGAATGATTCTTTGGTTCTTAAATCTTCTAGAATGATTCTTTGGATCTCAGATCCTCTAGAATGATTCATCGGGTCTTAAATCCTCTAGAATGATTCCTTTGGGTCTTAAATCCTCTGGAATAATTCTTTGGATGTTAAATCCTCTGGAATGATTCTTTGGATTTTAAATCCTCTAGAGTGATTCCTTCGGATCATAAATCCTCATCCTTTTACCTCTCTCTTCTGACTAAAAGGCAATTTCTTTGCAGCTACTGCACTCTCTTGAAGTGTGATTACTGCTAATTTGAGTTTCTTCAGTTCATCTCCCTTTCTGCTCTACCTTCCCACAGACTGAGTTCCAGTATGTTCTTCACATCTTCACCTTCATAACTGTTCTTTTAGACATGTGAAGAATCAGGCTGGAAAACTTATACCTTGGGGTTTTTTACTTAAAATAATTTGAGAGAAGGGGACAAGAATATGTAGGTAAGGTGTTAAAGACAGACTTCTTAAACTTATTTGTCACTAAAAGAAATATGTATGTGTAATCATGTCCATCTTATCTACTCACACCCTATTTTACCACTTAATTAAATTTTCTTCTAATCACACTTAGCAGAGGCACATTGGGAACAAATGTGGCAAGGCTTTTGGGGTAGAAAAATATATTAAATTTATATATATATATAAAAAATATCTATTCTCATTTGAGCTCAAGAGTGGAGGGTATATATAGACACACATTTAGGCTTCTGTATTTTAAATAATCCACCCACATTCTGATGGGAAGTATTTGATAATAAATATTGGAGACTAGCTAGACACCAAGAAATATTTTCCATATTGTTATGCCAATTGTCTTGGTATTCCAATACCTATGAGTTAATCAGTATTAATTAATATTAAGTCCAAATCCATATTTTAAGTATGTAATGATCACATGGAAAGATAAAGACAATACCCTAATAGTTGAAGTTTCTTTTATTGTTCACTTAATCTACTTGCTTTTTCAGCCTGTAGCAATATGAAAAAATGTATTTTATTGTTTAAAATCTGAGGTTTTCTATAAACATATTTCCAAGTTTAGTTCAATCACTAAGTTACATATTTTATATATATATGGAAGACAAAGTAAAATAAAAAAAAGGATAGTGCATTTCCCTCCATCCAGTTAAATAATGGAGGCATGACAATTTAAATTTCGGTAACCACAACCACAACTACTTCAGGCACCAATTTAAGATGGGTTCTGGTTTCATGTAAAAGAAATGAGATTTTAGAAGTCATCTAGTCTAAAGTAGGGGTTTAGGATTTTTCTATAATCTATAGGCTGAGATAAACACCAGCCTGAGGCTATTCACACTGGTTTTATGATAAACAAGGCATTTTGTATCATTCTCTCTTTTTATTGAGAATAAACAGCTCAGACAGCTTCCTAGTTTAGATCAGGAACTTCACTGCTATTAGCAGGAGCTAAAACCCAACCAGCCATCACGGTCTCTTAAGGAGGATTTTAGCATAAATTTCAATGCAAAAATCATTT
Source organism: Serinus canaria (assembly GCF_022539315.1). Classification (NCBI taxonomy): domain Eukaryota; kingdom Metazoa; phylum Chordata; class Aves; order Passeriformes; family Fringillidae; genus Serinus; species Serinus canaria. Next base: position 1,669,184 of record NC_066319.1, read on the forward strand.
CCATGCAAAAATATTTACACTATTCTGATTATAATGAAAACATTGGAGTAATGGGATATATGACATGGATTGGAAAAGCATCAAAGTACCCCTTCACAACTGACAGATTAATTCTTAGAGGTCCAAGGCTTAAGGGAAAAACAATTAGTTTCATTTTTGATGAAATAAACTCAGGAAAAAAGCAGGAGAGAAATTTACATCTAGCACAGGAAATCCCCGAGGCCAACAAAGAAACAACCTGCAGCATTTGAACAACCACATCTCCAGCAGCAGCCCAAAGGCTGGGACTACAGAAATCCTGGGCATCAGATTTAATGAGTCACAGAGAGAGAGCTCTCAGCCAGTGTGGGAATTCACTTGTGGGGAATTTTGAATGAATTAGAGATGGGATCTCTGAGTTGGTTTTGATGATGGGGTTCATTTTTCTTATCTTCTACACAGGCAGGAAGGGTGAGTTCAGCTCACAGCTTCACTGCATGGCTCAGAAGGTCACAGGACCCTCAGCTACAAGACCCTTTAAGGATTTATTGCCCAATAAAGCACTGCCAACAAGGATATTTATGGTTTTGACCCAACCCTTCAATATTTCATCTTATGGACCCATGTTACAGTGTGAGCTTTCTTAGCCAATCGTGTTATGGCACACAAACCTACAGTGCTGCATTCTAAACTCCTTGTTTACCTCTGTAACTGCTATTATTTCTATATCTTAAACTCTAAAACTCTAAACTTTAGTTAACCTAATGTGTCTCTGCTTTAACCTGTAAATTCACATTCTTGCTTCTAGCACCTGGGTTTGGAAGCCTTTTCCAAGGTCTCAGATAAAATCCTCTGTTTAATTCAAAACTTTGGTTTACAGGCCCAAAGTCCTGAGAGTTCTCTGCATTTCAGATTCCAAGAAGCCAACCTCTCTGGAAGTTTGGAACCACAGAGTGGGAAGAGGCTTTATCAGGCAGCATTTATGGGCAGAGGGCTCCAACCCTCACCTACTTTGAACTGGAGCTGAGAGCTGAGCTGAAGAGGACCTGGATGCCAAGCAGGCCACTGAAACCTCCAGAAGCATGTCCAATTTATTATTGTACTCTGGACAAGGGGATGGAAAACAGCTGGAGAGAAGGGAGAAATAAAAGGGGAGAAGAAGCAACTCCCCAGTGGGAGGGGGTATGGGATTGCCAAGTGCCTCCTTGTCTCTTTGCTAGAAAGCTGACTTTTTCCACAGTGAGGGAAGATGACAAGCATTAAAATGCTACCAAAAGCAAGAAGAGTTGGAGCAAAGGATGAGGGGGAATCAAGGGTGTGTTGATAAAGGCAAACACACCAGCAAGGAAACGTGCAGGGGAAGATGGTGCATGTTACACACCAAATAGTAAAGGAGCTGACATGAACTTCAAGAAACCATCAAGAAAAGATCAAAGTGTAAATAAGATCACAGAGGTCCTGCTTTATTTTTACAACTTGTTTTATGTGTCTTTTATGTGTGGAGAAAATAAATAAATAATCTTTCCTTTGAACCTTAATAAAGTCACAGATCCCAGGAACAGAAGGGCTGAGAGGTAGCAATCCCTGTTGTTCCAGCAAGAGAAACAAGGGGTCTGTCCCCAGAGACTCCTCCTGTGAAATGTGGGATCATTCACCCACAAAAGCACAGGCTGCACTGACTCTGAGTGCAGCACTGGCTCCCCATAAACAGGAATGTTTAATCTAGCAGATAAAAGTAGAACAAATCAGGCGTAATTGGAAAAGCAAAGCAGCAAGTTTGTTTTTTCTGAAATGAGTGTGTACTAATGTGATGGATTCTTTAATACACAAAAGCTGTAAAGGCACAGGTATTTGTAAAGGTATCTTTCCAAGGGCAGGATTGTACTTCTAGTAGGCATTGGGGCTTATTTAGGAATCTCTGAGCAAAATTCTGAGCACAGCCACTTTTGTGGGCTCTGAATTGAGCATCTGAGGATGATGAAGAGCCCCTTAAAGCATCTGAATTGTTTATATGAAGGGTATCTCCACTCCTAAACACACCTTAACAGTTTCTCACCATGGACATCCGTGGGGTTGTCCTGCTCTCTGTCCAAAAAGAGCCATCTAGGTTTTATAACCTCCAAATGATTTTGCCCTCTGAGATATAAGAAGCATTTGGAAGCTCTGGGTTTCTGTGGAGTGTGAAACAGGTTTGTCTGATTGTGCAGACCCTTCACATCTCCATCCCCAGCCCAAGCAAACCCAGATACTGCTGGCAATCAATGGTGGCAACACTCCAACACACAGTGTTGTGCATCAGGCAACATGATTTTGAGCAGATCTACTTAAAACAAGCCTGATACTAATGGCCTGCAGGAATTTGACTGTAAAGACTTCCTCTCTTTACAGTATTGATAGAGGAGAATTGATATTAGTAATATAATAAATATAATATAATAAGATCAATATAACATAATATAATATAGTACTACATATTTTATTATATATTACTATATATCATTATACTATATTATAATATAGCATATTAAATAGCATAATATTATATATTATACTATATTATATATTAATTATTTTTATTGTAATTATTATTAATTAATTTGTTTGTTTGTTTGTTTGTTTAGATAGTTAAACAATTTTAAAAAGTTAAAAAATTTCCCCAGTGAAATTCTTAGTAAAACACCAAAGGGGAAAAACTACTACAAAAATGAAAAAGAGCAACAGAAACCAAGCAGTGGTGCAACACTGACAAAAAGACACAACCTGGGATGAAATCTGGCAGATGTTCATTCTCACAGTACAATTCCTGGAAGCTCACCCACCCCCAGAGCCTTTTTTCCAGGCTGGACAATCCCAATTCTCTCAGCCATTGCACAGTGCCACTGGTTGGGCAACTGTGGACATAAATGTGACACTAACGGTGGAGCTCTCAGGGGTTAATCTCAATTTAGAGAAATCACATTAAACTACAGAAGTCAGGCATGTAACAATTGCTTAGCAAAACAATTTCGAAAATACTGTAATTTTGAAAATCAGCCACTCTACAAAAGTACTGTAACAAAGGGACCCTGGACTGAGGAAAGTGTTTTTTCATAAACTGAAACAAAGGGACAAGCAGAATGAAACAAAGAGCCTCACTGGTGGAGGGATGAAGATCCCAAGACATCACACACAGAGTATTTTAAAAGTACAGCTACAGTTTCTGTCTGATATTATCACATATTCTTGTTGAATTCAGCAAGAAACTGCTTTCAAATATCTAAAAGTATTTGTTTATTGGATTATTTTACCCCTCCCAGCAGATCTCATTTAGTGGATGCTGTTAATTATAATTGACTTAAGAGGTCTCATGTATCACTTTTCAGTTCACCTGGGCTTTGTTAGACAACCATTTAATATTTTTACCTGGCTAAAATAAATATTCCCACAGACACCCGATTCTGAAGAAGCATCAAAGAGAACTACTGACAAAAATGACATTCACAACTAGTTATACTCAAACATAGATGTAGCCCTGAATGCAGTTTAAAAATTAACTTTGGACAAAATTTTGTGGTTTGCCAGAAATGAAAAGCACTCCCAGAAAGAAAAGTGAAATTTGTCATGAGCTTAAGGAGATTTTAAGTAAAGAGCTCCAAGAATGGAGAGAGATCTATCAACTGCTTTTGAAGAAGTTGAATTTTTAACCTATACCTAGAATGATCACTAGCTAGCTCTTATGAATTATGGTGCTTCAAGAGCAGCTTGATCCAAATTTTAATTCTTTAACATATCTATTAATTCTATTTTCCCAGTATTCATACCTGAGCATAGATCAGACTGGAATAGATTCTACCAGGCTTCCCTAGAGCCTGATTTTACTGATCTAACATTGACTAAGGAAAGACACTACTTACAGAAAATAAGAAAACTTACACAGAAGCTGCAGCCTGACCAGTTTTGCCAAAATCTGAGTCACTCTGTCATTTACAGATGTCTCTGCACGAGCATTGGCTACAGAATAGAAGGGCTATCAGAACTACCACAAGAAGAAAGCATTATGGTTATCATGGATGTGTAAATAATTTATCACTTTTGTAAAAGCTGTTGTGTGAAGAGGCACAAAGAAAGGAAATACAAATTTTCAAACCTGAACACATTCATTTCTGGATACAAAATTCCAATTAATTAAGAAAGTGATGTTATATGACCATCTGGTCAGACAAGGGATGGAATAAAGAGATTTTTTTTTCACCACAAAAAATGCTGGCTATGTCAGGAATGAGCTGAGATAACCTGGCAGGAGATAAATCAGCTGCTCTCTGACTCAGAGGCACGTTGAGAGGGGCTAAGCCCATCATGGTCCTTGACTACCAACAGGGGAGAAATGCCAGGGCAAGCTTGTGCCAGGGGTTGGTCCTGGCTCCTGGGAGGAATCTCCTGCACATCAGAGGATTCTCTTGCACAGCAGAGTAGTGGCTGGGTCTCAGATGTCTGAGCACAGCTCTCTACCTGGCACGTGTCCCCTGGCACAAGGGACATCACTGTGCCTCTGATGTGGGACAGCCCTGTGGGAATCCTAAGGGTCAGCAACCAAACCTGTAGAAAACCCTTTTTTTTCTGAGTGAAAACCTAAAATCACTTAATGCTGAATGAGATAATACTTGAATTTAAAGTCATCACTTACTTAGTCTTTCCATAATAGCTCTGGATTGTTTCTCAGAATAATTTCCCTGTTCTTTTCTGTTAATAGAGAAGTTCTTCCCCTGTGCCTTCGTCACCTTTGTGTACCTGCAAAAATATATGCAAGTTAAGGATGCAAATTAAACAATTAATTCTCAGTAATCATTTGGCTGCATCTACCTTTTAATTTAGATCTAGAGAAGCACTGTCAAGGCAAACATCTCAGCCATCCCAACCTTCCATACTCAATTTCACCCTGCAGTCTTGACACTGCATTTCTTTTGTCTCCAGTGTTGCTCCAATGATGTTCTCCAACCACAAATAAGATATTCTTATCACATATTCTTATCAGATATTCTTAGGTCACACCAAACTGCTCTGAGTGCTGCAGGACCAGCAGCATTCATTCCTTGGCTCTCTGGAGCCTCTGGGTGAGTCTGCTGGACAAAGATGCTGTCTGAGAACTCCTAGAATTCATCCAAGACTTTTTTGCTTAAAAGAAAGTAAGGATGGGTTTGAAAATGCCATAGATGTTGTTATTGAAAGCAAAAGTTGGCATTAAAATAGTCTTAATCCTTGGTTCACTTACAAAGTTCTGTACTATTGTATAAAAATTACCAAGTGAAAAGAGGATTCTTGTTTATAAGGTAGATATTCTAAAGTATGTCAGTTACAGGAGCCTAACAGTCCTTAAATATAGAAGCTGTTTTGCAAATTTTAACTTCTGTACCTCATAGTTTAGGCTCAGAACAACTACTTCCTTTTCATATGAAAAGCTACATAATGGTTTTTTAAGCAGAATGGCTGAAGCAATGCAAGGCCAACACAAATTCAGAGCTTTCTCTGTCTGAGCACTGAGCTTCAAATAATATATTTGAATATTTATAACAGAATATAGTATAATATAGTATGATATAGTATGACAGAATACGGTATGATATAATACAAGGTAATACAATATAATGCAATGTAATATAGTGCAATGTAACATATTTAACATAATATAATATAATTTATTATATATTACTATGTATTATTATACGATATTGTAATATTCATTATATAATATATTACTTAGTAGTAGTAGTAGTAGTAGTGGTAGTAGTAGTGCTGCAAAGTTTAAAAATTTCCCCAGTGAAATTCTTAGTAAAACACCATAGGGGAAAAACTACTGCAAAAATGTAGAAGAGCAACAGAAAAAGCAGTGGTGAAACATTGACAAAAAGACACATAATATAACATAAACATAACATAACATAACATAACATAACATAACATAACATAACATAACATACATGATATAACCATAACATTAGCATAATATAAACATAAAATTATATATAACATAGTATAGCATAACATAGTATAATATAATATAATTTATTTATTATTTTATATTGAAATATAAATGCTGATACTTGTAGATGTTTTATAGATAAGGATTACTGCTGTGCACAGCAATGCCTTTCATAAATGCAGTGGTCATGCTTTCCACCTTTTTAAAATTTTTTTTTATTTATTTTTATTTTTACTTTTCAAACATACCAAAATGGGAACTACATTTCAATTGTGTGCACCCTGTGATTTTATGTTGCATCACTTCCCAAATGACAGGCACAGCCCCCCTTAGACCAGCACATCTCAGAACCTGCAATGTCTCAGAACTGAAAAACAAGGTGTGCTCAGCCCTAGGACCACCCTGACCCAGGAGCTTGTGCAGCCCAGAGTAAAGGAGCCAAAGGAATATCTCCAGAGGGAATACAGAGCTGTTAAAACCATTATATCAAATTATATTATACTTGGGAAGTGCTTCATGTAAGCACTAGAGTCAAAGGTGGCTGTGTTATTGCCACAGCCATCCACATACTGAGAGCTCTGTCACCTTTAGCATTTAACTCAATAAATTATTATTTTAAGATAGGGAAAACAAGTATTCATTTGAAGCAATTTAATTTTTCTTTCTACATCTCTATTCTCCCTTCAGATTACAGCATCCAGGAAGAAGAAAAAATTAGGTAAAATTAATCCATCTACTGCTAGACAAAGCCTTACATATTCAGAAAAGATCCAGACTATTTTCTACATCAATGAGCATATAGAAAAAAACCACAAAAATCTAGATTCTTAAAATGTACTTTTTGGTTCAGAAGAAAATTTAAACACTTCAGTCCTGCAAATATGCCTGATCCAGAGCATGACTGTCTGTTTAAATTCCTTCCTATAGAACAAATTCATTTAAAGCAAAACTTGTATAAGGGACAATTTTCTGCAAAAGGTGAAATACACAACCCAAAACAGGCACACAGATTGCACAGAAAGTTTATTCTTCAGAAATAACTATATAGATAAAGTGAAAATTCAAGTTTACAATCTTCCAATCTATTTCAGAACTGGAAACTATGAAAGTGGAATGGAAACCATTTCTTTTTTGTTTTAAATAAGAGCATACCATGCACAAATCTATACCCACACTTGTGTGTGCATTAGAACAGAAAAAGTGAACTCCATTTCCAAATGGAAGTCTCGATTCTTTCAGCTTGATGTTCCAAGTTTAACTTTTCAGTTGTAATTGATAAGAATTCTTATTGATGCCTTAATGAAGGGATGGGACCAGTTTTGGGCTAAAAACTGTTTATTGCTCAGGTAACATCAGCCTCAGAGGCTGTGAGATTTTAGAGGAGCAAGAACTCAGCTCAGAGTAGTCCCAAGTTTTTTTCATTATAAGGCAATACAGAACTTTCTAATCCAATGGAAAGCAGCCACAAAGTTTACTTTGCTTTTCTAACCCATCACCTTTGCTTCATTCTGCTGCACTGTGGGTACTTTTATCCAGTGGGCTGCTATCACATGTGCACACACATGTGCTTCTGTTCTAACATCTGAACTCTTGTACAGTCACATTACTGCACTATAAACCCTTCACAAGCTTACCCAATGCAGCTTCTCACCTACTTAAGGCATATTCTTCCTTACAGAAACATAAGTTTATGATTATTCTGCTTTGTGTCTGTGTACTTTTATTTTTACATCAACCCAAGGCTGCAAATCAAACCCTCCAGTGTCTGTGGAAGTTTCTGTCTTTCCATTTCCTACAATCAGGAGAATCAGGCCATTGCAGGGAAATTCTAATCAAAATTTAAAGTCAGTGCAATAATGACATTAATGAAACAATGCCACTTCTTGATGAAGCATCCCAGATAAGCAGTGCAGGCCTTGCTGGATGAGGTTTGGAACTAGAACTAAACTGTGACACTTCTGGGTGTTTGGAATTCACCTAAACCTCTCTGTGGAGCTATAAATACACAGACAGAAGCATAAAGTGGTATAAATACTATCTAGTTATATCTATCTATATATAAAAGAAGAATAGAACACTACCTATTTAAAATTCTATCTCTATAGTATAACTATGTAATTATTTTTTATGCCATGCTAAATAAGAGGCTTTGTATGGAAATCAGAGCCAAAGCACCTGATCCCAGAGCTTAAACAGAATCCCTGCCATCCAAATCAGGATCCCTGCTCTCCAAAGCAGAATCCCTGCACCCCAAACCAGGATCCCTGCTCTCCAAAACAGGATCCCTGCTCTCCAAACCAGGATCTCCCTGCACCCCAAACCAGGATCCCTGCACCCCAAAGCAGGATCCATGTTCTCCCAACCAGGTTCCCTGCACCCCAAACCAGGATCCCTGCACCCCAAACCAGGATCCCTGCTCTCCAAACCAGCATCCCTGCTCTCCAAAGCAGGATCCCTGCTCCCCAAAGCAGGATCCCTGCTCTGCAGACCAGCATCCCTGCTCTCCAGAACAGATCCCTGCACTCCAAAGCAGGATCCCTATTCTCAAAGCAGAATCTCTGCTCTCCAAAGCAGGATCCCTGCTCCCCAAAGCAGGATCCCTATTCTCCAAAGCAGGATCCCTGCTCTCCAGACCAGGATCCCTGCTCTCCAGACCAGCATCCCTGCTCTCCCAACCAGCATCCCTGCTCTCCCAAGCAGGATCCCCATTCCCTGCAGACATGAGCTCATGTTTTGGCATTCCAGAGCAGCCCTGGCCCTTCTCTCACTCCAGCCTGTGAGAGCAGGCTTGAAGGATTACAGGGGCTGTGCTGCACAGCACTTATGTCAGGAATGCTCTGGGAGCCCTGCTCCTCCTTTATCTCCCTCTTTCCTGACCACACCAAACGCTGCTCCACCTGTGGGATGGTTTGGTCATGTATGATCTAATTAGAGGCAGGCTGCACACACACAATGCTCCATTCAGTGGGCTTTGGGATGCAGAGCCAGATGTGTCTGTGCTGGGCAAGTGGTTAGACAAGGATTTACTGGGGGCTGGAGGGAGGGAGGGGAGTGCACAGGGAAATAAACTTTTTACCTTCCTTGTAACATACTAAGGAATAACTATGAACCAGACAACAATGGCATAAAGAGCAGCCACAAATCAGATGTCAAATTTGCCCCAAAACCCAATAAATAAGCATCTCATTTAGCAGCTCAGCTCACATTTCCTCATCTACCCACCCACCTTTTATTTTATTATTAAACAGTTCACCCTGTGAGGTGTTAGCAACCTGAATAATCCTTATTATGGGAGTTTTCTTCATTTTTCGTGGAAAAAATTCTCAAGAGAGAGAAAGACATTTTGAAAACACACATGCTGAGACAGATTGTTGCAACACACAAGTCTGATGAAAGACATTTTTATAACTGGATATATTTTAAATAATTTTAGAAAAAAATTATAATTGAAATACAGTGGTTGAACGTGAGCATGCACATGATATTTTAAACAGAAGCTCCTCAAACCCTATTCCTGCTGAAGTCAATAGCAGAGTTCTCTTGTGAGCCATAAATAAGTCCAAAGATGTAGTGCTGATGTTTGTGTAAAATACATTTGATTCAATGTAGGATTCTTGTTTATAATGTGAATTCTTTTTCAGCATATTACAATGCTGATGTTTGTGTAGAATACATTTGATTATTTATAGTGTGAAATTTTTTTCAGCATATTACAATATCTCTATCATAACTACCTCAAGAGACCACAATCCTAAACCAAAACAAAATTATAAGTGCTTCTTGATGGTGGGTTTATCTTATTGATCACTTCAAGCCTTCCAAAGACTAAATGTTCACAGAAACAAAGAAAGCAAAGCTAGTGAAGTGAACTGCTGGCAGGGAATCTCCTTGTACACTTGTGAGATTAGAAGCCTTCCCATGACCAAAAAAAAAAAACAAAAAATTTTTGAAAAAGAGTATTAAAATTATTTTAAGAATATTCCCTCCACACACAAACCAGGCATAACACAGAGGTACACTGAGGTAGTCTCAAAATTAAAAAAAATAACTGTAGGCCTTTTTTCTTACTGATTTGTTCAGGAAAACACGAATGTAAGCAACCTTTGTGAGTATGGGTATGTAAATATTTTAGCTTCAGCCAACAGTTCATTCTGTATATGTATAAAGAAGAAACTCTGATTATGGAGTGTGGTTTTGTGCAACAAATATCCAAATATGACAGTACAGGTCTAATTTCCAGTCTGTGTTGCTATGTAGGTGGCACAATCACATGAAGAAATAATGCAAACAAAATAACCAGGTATTTAACTTGCAACATCTGCACTCTATTCCTCAGATGTTCCCAGGCTTGTTCTGATAGTCCCAGATTTCCTTATTCTCTCTGAAAAGTTTCTAAAAGAAAACACCAGAACTGAGCACCTGTGTTGATTTTAACCCTGAGGAAGACCTGAGATCATAAATATTTCACTGCCTGCAATGCCTACCTAGATCATTTTGATCAGAAATAAAGAGGTTATCTCCTCTTTAACCCTATTTTCTGAGGGTTCACTACCTGCTTTCTGGAGACTTCACCAGAAATAGCTGTCAAACATCCCTGCCCCGTTCTGACATGCAGAAAACTTCTTGTTGTCTTCTCCAGTTTAGAAATGCAGCTTTTTTTCTTCAAAGCAAAGCCTGAAAGAACTACAGTTTGTGACAGAGAAAAATGCCATAATACCAAAAGGAAAAATTCTGCCTTTAGAACTAGGCTTGCCTGGAACAGACAGATCCAATGGCAAGTTGGTTTCCTGAGGGATAACAAGGAATTTTGTTGGAGTATAAATAATGCCCAGTATTCAGTACAATCATTTGCCATGGGAAACAATATCTAAAACTTGGATGTTCTCTCTGTAGAAGATTGAAGAAAGCAAAATAAGACATAAGCTCTGCCTTTATGCAAGAGTTACAGAAATAAGATTTAGAGTTCTCACTACAGCAATGAAACTGCTGAAAGAACAAAAGCCAGGCTAGGCTGAAAGTTAAGCCAGCAAGTTACAAAACTGCTTCCACAATGTCCATAAGCTGAACTAAACCCAGAAAGATGCTCCTGTTCTCTTTCCTTGAGCTTGGTAACCTCCATAGCAGAAATCCAGCACTGTTTTAGGCACTGCAGAGCAAACCTTGTTTCGTAAAATTCACCCTGAATTATTTTAGCTCTCCCACATCTATCCACTGCTCAAAAGGGATAGACACACCCACATCCAAAGTGCTATTAATCAAAGAATTTCATAGAATATCTATCTGTCAAAGGAAGGTTGATTACAGGACAGGTTAATAAAATGTATTTTCCAGATGTATTAAGATGTTTGGGGAATACAATAGAACTTCAAGGAGTTCTTTTAATGTTCTGGGAAAACATGTGGAGCAGTACTCTTTAAAGGCATAGAAATTAATTTTCCAAAAGTAAATTAAGTAAATGCCCTGCTCACTGACGTTTAAACTAGTTAGTGAAAGTAATTGACAACTTTTATATATTTCAACAACTTCAGGTGAAAAACTATTACAAACCCTCTCTAAGCCCTCCTCCCAAATGATTTCCATAAATGCCTCCCACGCAAAACCATAACAGGAATGCAGCCTAATTTTGAACAAATTCACCTCAGAATGCAAATGATGTGACCAAACAAAAGCCAAGATATTTTTAACCAAGTTATGAGACCATATCAATACTGAAATATCCTCTGGTTACAAATCCTGCAGTGGGACACCCTGTTTTACACCTACAGCTACACAAAATCCCTGTTCTGCTTCGCCTGTAAGAGTGCAGGATTTCAGAGGTGACTCCAGAGCTTTGGGCAGCTGCTTGCAATTCATCCCTCTGATGCCTCAGGTTTTAACTTCTATATTTTTCACACTCTGTGCTGCTTTAGTGTGTATTTCCTGAGCTTCACAAGAGGGGATGGTGAGCTCTGTGCACAGAGCAGGGAGACAAAACAATTCCTGCTCCAGCTGGGCACCAAGGACAAATGATCCAAATCTCAGCCCAAGAGCACAAACCCCGTGGGCTGGAGAGAGAAAAACAAGCAGGGTGGGAGTGCCTGGGCTAAAGCTGGGATGGGACAATGAACTGCAAGGTGCAAATGGAGCAGAACTGATCCCAGGGAGAGACCCTGGGAGCGCTCGTGCATTTTGGGGCCATTTTGGTTCATCTTGGGTGCAGCCCTGGCTGGGCTCTGGTGCTGCCCAAGGTGGGTCCATGGAGGAGATCCTTGGAATAAATCCCTGCTCTATTCTTTGGCTCTGTCCAGCCCCTGCTCTAGGGCACCCTGCAGAAGGAATCAACTCAACCTCCTCACCTGAGCAGTTAAATTGCAATAATTGCAGCAGGAGCTGAGGTTGGTGTCACACCTCTCAAATTTCTCCTCACAAACCTACAGTGTCACCAACATGTTTGATGAAAAATCCTTTCCTTAGGATTTTTTCCTCCTTAGAAGCTGAGAGGCCTCAGGAACAAAACGCAAACAATGATTCTCTGCTGCTGTGGGATGCAGCAGGTGGGTCTGGGATTGGTCTCTGTGGTTGTTTCTAATTAATGGCCAATCCCAGTCCAGCTGTCCAGACTGTCTGGGTCACAGACAAACCTTTGTTATTCATTCCTTTTCTATTCTTAGCCAGCCTTCTGATCAAATACTTTCTTCTATTCTTTTAGTATAGTTTTAATGTAATATATATCATAAAATAATAAACCAGCCTTCTGAAACCTGGAGTCAACTTTCTCATCTCTTCCCTCATCCTGGGAACCCTGTGAACAAACACCACAACACTACAGAACTGTGGGAATTTGCTGTTCCAGACTGGGAGGACACACAATTCAATGAGTAACTTCTATACAGAAATTAATTTCTAATATACATGGATGGGTATGTTTTTATTTCTCCAGAGAAAGAGGCATAACCATATGCAAAACCACAATTTAGAGTAGCAAATGCAAGGAATAAACACAGTTTTCTTCCCCCTTTATCTTGCATTTTATAGGCAATCACATAAATCACCAGTAATTATACACTTACAATGATCTTTAATAACTGGAAAAACACATGCATTACTTCCACAATTTGTAATTTACAATCTCTGTATTCACAGAAAAATGACAGAAATTCAAATTAAATAACAAAACCACAGTTCTTCAACTTCCAGAGAAGTTATATGTATTGGCTCTACATTTCTTTAATGATATTTAGCACATATTCTTCTGGCATTCATGAAAATATTTTAAATTTTTTAATACATATATCATGCCATATTTTCATTATGAGAATATATATATTAAATAAGACTATATATAATATATATATATACAATAAGACTATTATATATACATAATAAGAATATTTTATATATAATCTATATTTTATATATCATATTGTATTCTATTATATATATTATATAATATATTAATATATTACATTATATAGATAAATATATTTTTCTATACAATATATATATGTTATATATTTTTTAGACATATATATTTATATATATATAAAAATTCTTGAAGAATTGGGAAGGACAAGACTATGTCTTGAATCAAGAAAAAATAGAAGAGATTTAAATACAGGAAAACCATCTCTACCATGCTTTTAAACATCAATTTTACCCTACATTCCTTAGAACCTTTATATAATAAGATATATAAAATAAATAATATAAATCAAATAAATTATATAAATAAAAGAGCCTTTCCAGTGGACAATGCTTCTGTCTGACACTGTAACCACATAGTTCCAGTTTAGAATTTACATTTTTGATAATACAGCTGATCATGTTAACTGTGTGATCATCACCATCCCAATGTTCCATTTTGCAAACCACTAGGAAATGCAGATGGAATTGGCCTCCAGAAAGGGAAAACATCAGCAGGCTGCTCAAAAGAGGAGCACTAACAAAAAAAAACCCAAAACCAACCCAGCCCAATTGCTGTCAGAACTTTTGGCTGCAGAACTTTCATGTTTCAGAATTGCAGTATTACCCGTCACTGCCCAGTTATGTAAGTTAAGCATAGGAACACAACTCAGGAGTTGTGTTCTAGTATGGAAACATAAAAAAACTCAGGAGTTGTGTTCTAGTATGGAAACATAAAAATTTTATTTTCATTAGGGAAATGTGAGCTTTACATTTACAAAGACAAAATACTGGGACCACAGAGTGCTGGAACTGGTGCCTGCAGCTATCTCCATTTGTGTTCCTAAATTCATTTCTCATGAGTAATTGTGCATCTAACTCAAGGAAAATTAGATTACATATGCCATTAGTTTTAATGGCCCAGGAGAAATAACTGGGCTAGATTGTGCCTGGCAGCTAAGGAGTTATGGCTGTGTATTGTGTGGGCAGCCACCTGATTGCACTGCAGAGGGAAAACACAAAACACACAAAACATGTTCACACCCACAACCATCTTCACACCAGCAAGGCAGCCACGAAGTCCTGAACTGCCTGAGATTTTTCAGGTTTATTTACCCCACCTTTTTTTTAAAGGACAGCATCACACACTATTGAAAGGAAATCTTTTCCAACTGCTGGAACAGATTCTTCTTTACTACTACATTATTATGCCTTATTCTATTCCCTTATAAATAAAAGATATCAATCAAGAGAACACAAAACCTAGAGATTTCTGCATATCAAAAAAAAATGAACATTGCTACACAGTCATCAACCCAACCCAGCCCAGCTGTCCCTGGCACTGACCCTTGCCACAAAACAAAGGTAACAGGGCTCAAGGATAACTTGCAAAAGCGACTTCTGGAATTTCATTAAGTGCTCAGAAGGAAAAAAAAAATGTAATTAGCCTTCTGTTGGAATCCTGTTGTTTATCTATTTTATGCATGGGTGTTTTAAGAATGTTTCATTTTCATCTTAATTGAGCTACTGTTTGTTATTTTTATATGAAATAAAATATCTGTAGTCTTTTTGAAGACAAAGCTTTAAGCCTTGTTTTTTACTATGGCTTTCTTTCATAAGCCTGTGGATTAAAAAAAAAAAGTTTCAGATGGTAGTGTTAATATAACAGCATTGCAGTATTTTGCTATCATTTTCCTTCCTAATTTTATACAGTGTCAAAGTTGATTTCCTCCCATTAATCTCATTTATTTCACCTATAGGGATTCCTAGATGATTTTATGAATTTTTGAGTTAGTAATTCTTAAATTGCAAAAATAATGCCAATAATTCTTTCCATGTGAATCACCTTTTCTTTTAATGTATTTCATTTGTTATTATCATATCAATTTCCCTAATTTCAACAGGTTTCTCTGGGCTTCTATGATTAATCTCCAGCCTTAATCACACTCAAAAATTTTATATCACTTATGCATTTTTCTTCTTCAGGATCTTTTTGTATCATTCTTTGCAAATACAAGAAGACATAGAAATACATTTTTAGCATTACAAAAAGGGAGGATTGGTGAACTTAAATGCTTGCTCTTGCTAGAACTTGCACTGATGCACACATGCAAACACAGACCCCAAAACAGTACCAAGAGTAATGCAGAGTTTCAGGGTGTAACTTTAACTTTTTGCCATCTTAAAAGCATCTCCTGTTTCCTCAGTTCTCTCAAACATTTCTTCTGTGGAACATATAGGAGAAATATAGGAGAATTTTAGGTATTAGAGTTATTTCAGGACTCTGCACCATTGGATAGTGAATGTGAAAATACAGTGGGGACTCTTCAGTGAGATTATTTGATTTTCTGATAGCAAAATAAAAAGTGAAAATAATAGGAATATTACTTATGATGAGATCTGGCAGAGTACATTGCAACATCTGCTTTTAAGTGGGTGTGAATATTAAAGTTTAATATAACTTTTCAAATGAATACTCTAAAGGAATACTCCAATTTCAATGTAAGATTTTCCTGAAAATAAATCAAAAAATATGACCAACATTTAAAGATGTTTCTTGGAATACTTTGACAATTTTTCTTCAGTTAAACATGTCTATTATAGTAGCAAGAATATTTTCCTAAAGTTCCTTTTTTGGTGTTTTTGTCCCTTATGTTGCAGGTCATTCCATTAGGTAACCCTCCAAGTGACCCAAAGGAGATATATTAGAATCTAGTAATACAATACCCCTGGACTATTTTACATAATAAGAATTTTTTTTTTCCAACTCCCAGATGTTGCTAAAGGACAGGGGAAAAAAAAAAGACCTGTAAAATTCTTCATCATGAATCTTTTTTTTTTTTTTCCTGCAAATCCCTTTTTTCCCTCTTTTCAAAAGCAATTCTGAATAGAGGTAAAAGAAGACAAAACTTGACCTTTTGTGATCCCAGCATTAATAGGTCTGTTCATAATTCAATCTGTGTGTGTGTAGAAGCATCCATGTGGAAACATGCAGGCCTGAGAGACATAAAGCCTTTCCCTTTAAACATTATCTGACCCTATGAGTCTTATTCACAAAAGAAGGCTTACGTACGCATAAGTTGAAAAAAATGCATGCTTTCATTGTGCCACAGAGAGCCTCCACATTTTACTCCTCATTCTGCAGGAAAACTCCTCATGGAAGTGACACTTGTACAGGAGCTGGGCAAGGGAATGGTAAAAGAGGGGAATGGTAAAAGAGTACAACATAGCAAAACAAAAAAATAAAACCACCCAAAACCAACCCGGCACATGCAGAGAAGAAACTTCTTTTCTCATTAAGAATATAGAAGGGTCTTCTTCTCTGCTGGCATGTGACAGGGTGAGGACAGGGATGGGAGAGGAGTTTGCAGCCTTGCAAAGCTCCACCTGAGGAGAACAGCCCTGCTTTTCTTGTTCATGTTGGGGGTCAGTGTCTGCCAGCACAGAAAGTCTGAAATTCTCAGCATCCAGGGTTCCAAGGGAGGGCCACATCCAGCCTTCCTTTAAACACCTCCAGGGACAGTGATTCCATCACCTCCCTGCTGAAGGCAGCCCCTTCCAATACCCAAAGATCCCTTCTGTAACAAATTCTAGAGCTATTTCTTGCTAATCTAAGGCTATTTTCTTTTCTCCTTCCATAACCTGTGTTCACCCAGGTGAGGGATGCCTGTGTCCCTTATACCTGTTCTGGTGAATATTTATAATAGCTCATTTCTGATTTCACAGATTCCAATGATGGTGATTCTATACTGGTGGCATTCCAGCAGACTTTGAATACCATACCTTCCTGGGTATTCAAAGTCTGCTGATGCTGCTGGAAATCCACAGCAGACAGGAGTTTCAGGTATTTGTGTTGTGTCAGGACATGAGGTCCATCTGTTATTACCAGCAGCCATTCATGCCTCTCCTGTTTAGTTTGGCTCTGCAAAGTCAGCTGTCAGTTTTAATGCTCAGTTACCCAGAGCCCCTCGTGTTATCAGAGAGTGCTCTGAACCTGTCAATTGCCACCTGAACAAGGGGCAGGGGACACACAATTGTCAGAGCAGCAATAAGAGTTTACACTGAGGGAAACAAATCCTCAGCTGCTGCAGATCAGCCAAGCCTCAGCAGCTGCAGTATTGATTTATACCACGAGCTGAGCTCAGCAGCTGTAATTATTTCCTAAACAAGGCAAAACAAACACCATTGGGAATCACGGGGAAGACTTTTCTTAATGACTAATGAGTGAAGTCATGATGACATTCCCACCAGTTTCCAGCATTTTCCCTCCCAGTAGAGGGGAATAACTGTCCAGATTTTGAAAATCACATTGTGCACCTATCTGCATCTCCATGAGCCTGCATAGTTTTCAAAGAGACCTTTAACAGCACTCAGCTTCTAGAATCTCAAAGGAGAAATGCTAAGGGATGAAAGAAAGGGAATTTCTTGGCCCTTCATTGCTTTAATTGTAAAAGAGAAAAAATACTGTGTCATTAGGTAATCAGAAACCAGAAAAAAAAACCAACATCAAAAGTAAGGCTGTGACAGTGCCACAACTAATCATTTACCATTTCAAATGTTCAAATTCAGCACCTTTTTAAAATGAAAAACCTTTAATATGAAAAATATCACGTTTCCCAGTGATATCAATTATGTTAACAACTGCTCATTGGTTAAATGTCTAAGTGGTTAGTGAATAAAAGTCCAATCTGGGATTGATTAAATATATCTACATTTTATTGGAATACATATGATAATTATTATGCCCTCTAGTTTCATACAATTCTTTCTGTTGAAATTACACTTACAAGAAATTGTTGAGTTAGCAAAGTTACAGAAAATGGGGACTATTTAAAGCTTGATCATTCAACATGGAAATACTACCAAATTTGTATTCAGGCTAATGTCAAGTGACATTGAAATTAATATCCACATTGAAGGACAAGTGAAATATCGACAACTGACATAGTTATTCAAAAGAAAAAATTTTCCAGGCATTGGATGTTGTAATTCCAAAGAGAATCAGAGAGGTGTGAGTGCCTGCAGGATCATATCCACAGGAAAATGGACTGAATGAACCAGCCTGACCTTCTGGAACTAAACAAGGTCATCTTTGGGGATAAAAAAGCTGATGATGTAAGAAGAAAGAAGAAAAGTTGTTAACAGACAAAGGGGTGTCAACCTGAGTAAAATGACACTTTCAGCATCTACCAGTCAGATTTATAAAAAGATGCCTGCTTGCCTTGTGGACAAAGCAGAGCTACCAGTCAAGAGATGCATGGACAAAGCAGAGCTATTACTGTTGCTGTTAGTAATGAAGGGATGGGATGATTGTTGGGTTAAGATGACTTATTGCTCAGATAAACATTAGTCTTAGAGGCTGTGAGATTTTAAAGGAGTGAAGTGTTGGCTTTAGCTTAAGAGTAGTCACAAGTTTCTTTGTTGCAAGGTAGTATATAACTTTCTAATTTAATAGGCAGTTGCTATAGGGCTTATTTTGTTTTTTAATTAGCTACTTCTGCTGTACTGTGGATACTTTATTGGGCTTCTAACTCAAAAGTACAAATGTTTCTATTATAATTTTTAAACTCTTAGTCACTCTATGTAACTATACTCTCACATTATAAACTCTTCACTATCTTGTTCATACAGTTTCTCATTTACTTAAGGTATATGTTTACTTATAACTATAGGAACATAAGTTCATTATTTTTCTGTTTAATGTCTGTGTATTGTATTTTTATACCAATCTAAGCTTCTTCTAAAATTATAGACTAAATCTTTTGGGGTCTGTGGAAGTTTCTGTTTTTTTTGATTCTCACACAGAGCTACCAATTAAACAATGTGTTGCTGTGTGGACCAAGGTAAGAAGTAAATATAAACAAAGTTTACAAGCACAATAGACAGCTTTTGCTTGACTCACATTGAATCTGCAGAGTCCTTTCTCTCCTCAAGTGCCCTGCACCGAGCACCCATGTCACCAACATGTTTTATGAAAAATCTTTTCTTTAGAATTTTTCTTCTTGAGAAGCTGAGAGGCCTCAGGAGCAAACCGTAAACAATTCTTATCTGCTGCTGTGGATGCACCAGGTGGGTCTGGGATTGGTCTCATCTGGTTGTTTCTCATTAATGGCCAATCCCAGTCCAGCTGTCCAGACTGTCTCAGTCAGAGACAAACCTTTGTTATTCATTCCTTTTCTATTCTTAGCCAGCCTTCTGATGAAATCCTTTCTTCTGTTCTTTTAGTATAGTTTTTAATATAATAAATATCATAAAATAATAAATCAGCCTTCTGAAACATGGAGTCAAGATCCTCATCTCTTCCCTCATCCTGGGACCCCTGTGAACACCGTCACACACCCACTCCACAGGGCCCTGCTCAGAGGGGCTCCTCCCTTCCTGCTGGTCACTCCTGGCTGGCCACAGGGCAGAGCTGCCCAGGGCTGCCAGCTGAGCAGCTCCCTGCCCAGACTCTCAGAGCAGCTGGGCTGGGAAAGACCTCTGAGGTCACAGAGTCTAGCCCATGACCCATATCCACCTTGTCACCCAGCCCATGGCACTGAGTGACATCAAGTTTTATCTTCTTTCTTGTGCCAAGGTCAGGATTAAATGTGTGAGATGTATTTCTTGTTGGGACTCAGATGTTTGTTAGCTCTTATCTGTGTTACAGTCTCACAAACCCTGAGTTTTCTACAGCACTTCACTCGAACAAGGTAAAAATGGAGCTGTATCTCCCTCTCTCAAGGCCTTTTAAGGATAAACTGTCCAGTTAAGAAATGACACCTAAATTATTTTTACTTGTAACCCAACCATGCAATGTGGACTTTTTTATCCAATTACACAAACCTACCCAAACCCATGGAGAAGAAGGTGAAGAGGAAGGTGAAGAGGAAGGTGGAGGAGAAGGGGAAGGAGAAGGGGAAGGAGAAGGGGAAGGAGAAGGGGAAGGAGAAGGGGAAGGAGAAGGGGAAAGAGAAGGGGAAGAAAGGGGAAGAGAGGGCGAGAAGGGAAGAAGGGGCAGTAGAGGAAGGAGAAGGGGAAGGAGAAGGGGAAGGAGAAGGACCAACCTCCACCCTAAAACCTCCATCTTGCTTTATACATATTACTATGTTCTAAACCCTTTAACTCTAAGTTTCTCACCCACATATTACACACTTCTATTCCAACTCCTCACCCACAATCCCAGTTCTGTCATTCCATTTTGGAATCCTTCTCCATGGCCTCAGGTGAAATGCAGCTTTCTCTTGGGGGTCAGTGCCTGCCAGCATAGGGTCAATTCCCAACATCATAATAAATCAAATGGATTTCTAAATGTGGGTTATCAATTTACATGCTCCAAAGAGAAAATCTGGTGTCTCTAAATGAATGATATGTATTGGAATGACTAATAATTTTATTTATTGTAAATAAATATCAATTTTATATCTATATATTAATATATATCAAATAATAATTAATTAAATATGAAATAATAATTAATAATATACAATGAGATATTCATAGCACTATTTATTATAACATATAAAATATTTATCGGAAATACATATTATATGTACTATTTATTATAACATATAAAATATTATTGGAAACACATATGTATATGTTAATATAAATATGTCATAATTAACTATAACATATTTTAATAACAATATTTATTGGAAAATCTAGAACAAAAAGCATTTTTAATGCTTTGCCCACAATACCTATTTCTCTCCTCATCCACATGAATTTCACTGCTCTGTTTTTATTTTTATGGCTTTCTAAGCATTTTGAGGATGGTTCAGGGCAATATATTGGTTGTGGTAATAATAAGTAGTGTTTGTCTTCTACTTCTATATTTCTACTAATAAGTGATGGGTCATTAAAAACTTATTGTTTTGGTACACTCCTTTTAGCAGGAAGAGATAAAATTGCCAAGTACATGGAACTGGAAAAGCAATTCCTGCTGACCTCAGGCAGATAATTTAGAATAATTAGAATAATTAGAATTTCTGCCAAAGTAATGAGATCAGGATTGAGGTCTACATGTGATGTTTAGTGAGTCTGTTTTATTTAAGAAAAGTTTGATGTGTTAGAAATTAGTAAATAACGAGGAAAAGTATTATTACTGAGACAAGCCAACCTCAATTACAAGTTACTGGTGGAGAAGTGAAATATCATTGATATAATTCTATAAATATTTTTAATTATTCCAAGAAATGGGATAATATCCACTAATATACATTTACAGGTAGCATTCTGATAAGATGCATGCATTAATAATATCATATCTGAAGGGCTTATTTCTTTTTGCCATCAAGAAACCCACTCTGAAATAATTCTTCACTTTTAACTGCCATCAATTTTGTATTAATATTTCATTTACAGAACCTGCTGACAACTTCACAGCATGAGATATTGTAAGAAAAATGCTTGGTTTAATAGCTTTTCATTATAATATTTCCTGCATAATCTTATTATTAGCTTACTGAATCTTGACATGGTAAACTACATTTTTCCCCTAAAAGAAAATAACAGAGTTTAAAGTTTGTACTTAGAGCAGCAACAATGTTCTAACAAAGGCAAAGACCTACTTAAATTCTTAACTGAATACTAAATATTTTGCTCTCTTGAAAAATCTCTTCTGAAAATTGCCTTATGTGCAAAAGGAATCATATATTAGAAAAACAAATAAAATTTGAAGAAAACATCTCTTTTCTTTAGAAAGTTCCAGAATTGATAAAAAGTATGACCTGGACCCCAACCCCTTTGGATTATCTGAGAAATAAACACTGCAGTCAAGAAGGTTCTCTCTAAGGGAAGGATAAATCCATCCTCTAATGGGCTTGGATGACACCAAACAAATCCAGAGCAACTAAATTGGAATATATTGAGGTTTTGCTTCATTTTAAGTTTCTCACCCAGTCACTGATTGTTTTCTATTTTTCCTTTTCCAAACACAAGGGCAGAAAGTAGGCTGGCAGGGATAAGGAAGGAGAGGACATCATCTTTACTCTCCATTTTCATCATGAAAATAAAGGCAGGGAAAATCTGTGCAAGCAAAAGGGTGGGGAAATTTATTTCCATTCTGCCACAGTGAGAGAAGAAGAACAAAATTGCACTTACCAAAAATCTCTTTGGGGGCAGAATGAGTAGCTCTGCTCTGCTTCTTACACTGCACTGGGAAGTAGCTGCTTTTACTTCCTTTTGTAATCAGAGATCAGCAAAAGCCATTCTGTGATTATTAGCCATGGATCCTCATCCCACCACTCAATTTTTGATTTTTCATGGAGGTAACTGGAGTTGGAAGTCCACCTTCAGTATCGTTTTACACAGAAAAGGCTGGAAAAGAGAAGAAAGTTAAAGTCTATGTCAGCCCACTCAATAATGAACTGGGAAGACAAAGAAATAGAACAAAATTGGGGGTGAAGTACAATAGTTGTCTCCAAAGAAAAAAGGCTTATCTTCGGAGACATTCCAGAATTTGAACCATTCTTCTACAAAAAAATTATTCAGAATAGTCATAATTCATCATAAATTCTATTACTTTAATAAGAACTAAAGTTTTCCCTGCCGGCTAGTATTGATACTGATTTTACAATGTGTTTGGTTGTTTCTGACAAGCAGCATAAATAATAATAATAATAATAATAATAATAATAATAATAATAATAATAATAATAATAATAATAATAATAATAATAATAATAATAATAATTCATAAGCCAAGGAGAGACTAAATTAAAAATAGAGTCACATACATATAGTACAGGAGACTTTTGTGTGATTATATTATATCATATCATACCATGTATCATATTTATGATGTGTGTGATGAAGTTATTGCTCTTGCCCTCTCTCTCTCTCTCTTGAAGAAATTACCCTTTGCATTTGTGGAGCACAATACCCCACAGAAAAAGATAGAAATCTGAAGATTCAGAAATGTGGAGCCAGAAATTATTTTTGGCAATTATTTTACTGCATCATTAAGAAAGAGAGTGGTAGGAAATTGTCCCATTTTTACATGGAGATCACAATGAGCTTCAATGCCAAAGAATAACTTTTCAGGCCTTCAAATACAGTGTTTATTGTCTTCTTTTCCTCTTATTTCTCAACAAAATTGCTGTATATAATTCACTTACTTCCTCTGGCTTTAAACACAACTCTTTTGCTATCATTGAAATAATATCTAACTATTTTTTCCTCCCAAAAGCTAAAAGCAAACTCCAGCTGAAGAATGAATAATAACATGCTACAGATACATGGAGGAAAAACCCATAAGGAGCATTTTCATATGCACATATCTGGCACTTTCTTATACATTTTCATAGAAGCATTTTCAAGTGTTTTGCTCCTTTTTTGCATCAAACAGAAAATTGATAATTTTTATATGTTATTGTAGTTCCTTGGCTTGCAATGTAATTACAAAAAAGTCCCACTTTTCATGATGAATAATCTCAAAACTTCATATGTTCCAAATCAGTTTTGCAAGTGATGAAAAGTTATTTTAAAGTGGTGAAAGCTGTGCCTAAAACACATGCAGCAGAGATGAGGATAAAAAGAAAATAAAACCATGCTAGTTTTGTCAGTAGTCAGTGGTTTTGTGGGGGTTGTTTAAAACTCCCAGTTTCCAGCTCCTTGAGGGGTTTAAATGCACTTTTTTTGTTTGAATGCTCTTGTGGCCTACCTATGGTGGGGTTTTCCCCTCTGAATAGTGGCAGGTTTTTCAGGTTTTTGCCTTCCCAAGGCAGCAGGATCAGCTGGGTTTGTTAAAGCTGTGGAGAAAAGGCAATAGATGCACACAAGTACATAGACAGGCAGAATTTAAAATGCAAATTCCAAAGGAGTGAAGAGATAAAGATAGTCTGTCCTTTTGCTTCAACAATTTTGAACATAGCATCAGTTTAAAAATTTGCATGTGGGCTGGTTGTGTCTGTATATGTAGGCATCCAAGAGCTCACATTTAGAGAAAATTCAGAGAAAATCATGAGCAAAAATTTGCCAAGATAAACCATAAAAATTTACATAAACACTTCCTCTTTCTTACCAGATTTTCTCTGCCTTTCTTCATGCAGAAACCTTTTGAAATTTTTCTGCTAACTCTAGAGCACAAAGAACATTTTATATTGGTCTTGAGCATTTCAGCTTAATGGTTATCTGTGTAGCTCAGAGCAAGAGAACCCCAACCATCTAATAATAGAAATGAACAGTTATTATGAAAAGTTAATATAAATTATCAGTTATTGACTCCAATGAAAGCAGGATTTCATCTACTGTCTTTAAACCAAAGAGAGCATTCAGCTAAAAAATGAGTGGTAAATGGAACCTCTGGTAGGGCAGAGGGGCTCTGTCTGTGCTCAGCTTGACTAACACCAGTCCACCCACTGGCCTTCAGCAGTTACAGCTCAAAAGGAAACCAGCAGAACTGGCTAAGCTTTTCAGTAAATGTACAAGATAAAGATTATTCCTGTTAGCAAAGAAAAGCTTTCTTCCTGGCAGGAGCTAAGTTAGCTGTATGGGACATGCCTTTCATTTGACAGAAACATTGCTGAAACTGATTCTAAATAGGAGGAAGTGCCTGGGCAAAGGAGCTGAGACCTTTCCTATGACAAGTTCTAAAAGCACTCTTCAAGATTTCAGAGCACAAAGACCTGCACTTCCACGCACAAGTAAAAATAAAGTAAAACATCTTCAAAGTAAAATGAAACAAGAGTTTAAGCCAGAAGAGCTTGTCACTGACATGTTCTATGAAAAATCCTTTCCTTGAGATTTTTCCTCCTGAGTTGCTGAGAGGCCTCAGGAGCAAACTTTGAACAATAATTATCTGCTGCTGTGGAATGCAGCAGGTGGATCTGGGATTGGTCTCTGTGGTTGTTTCTCATTAATGGCCAATCCCAGTCCAGCTGTCCAGACTGTCTCTGTCAGTCACAAACCTTTGTTATTCATTCCTTTTCTATTCTTAGCTTCCTTCTCATGAAATCCTTTCTTCTATTCTTTTAGTATAGTTTTAATGTAATATATATCATAAAATAATAAATCAGCCTTCTGAAACCTGGAGTCAACTTTCTCATCTCTTCCCTCATCCTGGGACCCCTGTGAACACCATGCCAAGAGCTGATTTCAGTCACACGTCTTTGAAATCTCACACTTCATTCTTACTTCTCTGTAGTGGAAAAGACACAAATCTAGTGCCCTGCTTTCTCAGCATATGCTGAATTTTATTCGTCTATCACTGCTGAATTGGACTGTACTGCCTCAATAATATTTAAAATGTTGGCTGTATTTCGTAGAAAATCCATTTCTCCAGCCCAACGAGTGTGACTTGTCCAACAAATTGGCAGAAATATCTTCCAAAGACCAGGCTCTGACTGTCCTTGGGTGGTTCTGTGCACAACACCCGAAGTTGCAGGACAGAAAAAGCATGAGAGCTCCACAGAGCTGCTGCTCCCAGATTTTCTGGAAGCCTCTGGCAGTGAAGACTGGAGTCCAGGTTTGCATGTTATTATTGTCACCACTAGAAATGAAGGGATGGGACTATTTTAGAGCTAAGAATGATTCATTGCTCAGATAAACATCAGTCTCAGAGGCTGTGAGATTTTAGAGGAGCAAGAACTCAGCCATAGCTCAGAGCAGTCCCAAGTTCTTTGTTACAAGGCAATGCAGAACTTTCTAACTTAATAGAGAGGTGCTACAGGGTTGATTTTACTTGTCTAACCCAGATTTTTTTAATTAACTGTGGATACCTTTATCCAATGGGTTTTTAACTCACAGGCACACATATTATAACTCTCAATCTTCTCCACACTATTACATTACTGCACTATAAACCCTTCACCATCCTACCAATGCAGTTTCTCTCTTAAGGCACATTCTCACTTACAGCTATAGAAAGAAAAGTTTAAGATTTTTCTGCTCAATATCTGTGTGTTGTGTTTTTACATCAATCCAAGCTTGTCCCAAGGCTGCAGATCAAACCCTCAATGTGTTTGTGGAAGTTTCTGGTTTTCCATCAATTAAATGAGCAAAAAGCCACCAGCTCCAAGAGGCAGCAGAGCTGAGGGTCTGTGCCAGGACATTCAGGCACACAGGGGGAGGCACCACTCGATTGTCAGAGGGGATGTGTTGGGATCACAGAAACCCTGACGTAGCTCAGGCTCCTGACAAAAGCCTACAGAAGCCACACACAAGAAAAGCTCTTCCTTTTCCTCCCCCAGGCCCCCACAGCCAGATGAAAATGATGCTACTCCCAGCTCCTGATCTCCACCCCCAACCAGACACACAGAAGTTAGAGATAACAAGACAGGCATTCATTTCTGCAGCAAATTTCTGCTCTGCACCTGAATTTTTGTAGAAAATACTCTTTGGTTTGCTTAAACATCCTCTCTCAAAAATTATGCTAATACCTGGTGTTCACAGGAAAATTGATCAGAGCAGAGAAACATAGTTAATTTTTCCCCTTCCTCAAATAAATCTTTGATAATTCTGAGTTCTAGCAAGGCTTAGTGAACATTTGAATATCACACTGCGATTTCCTAAACTGATATTCACTCAGAGAACCTTTGGGTTCTCTAATAATGCTATTAAATCAAGTTAATATTATTAATTTTGTTAAACAGTTCTATCTGGGCAATGAGGTGGGAGCTGTCTGCGCTGACACTCCAAGATGGAGCCAAATTATGTCAGGAAAAATGCATTAAAGAAAGGGAAAGGAAGTAAGTATGATAAGAAAAAAATATTTTGGGGGAGAAACAAAGATTATGAGTGAAAAGAATTGAGGTAAAAGACATGCATACACAAAAATTAGAAAAATGCAAATTAGTAAAATGAAGGTGTGACAAGATAAATTCAAATTAGAATAAAAAATTAACAAGATTCAAGGCTAATAGATTAGAAATCCACAATTTGCACTTTCCCTTTTTTTTTTTTTAATAGAAATGGAAACATAGAAACCTATGGAACCCAAAACCCAACAGTTTTTACATCTTGTAAGGAGCACAAAAAACATTCACAGGTACACAAGGGCTGTGATAACTGTCTTTAACTCCTCATTTCTACAGAACTGATGTGAAGCTGCAGCAAAGGCTCACATTTTACATTCTCTGTGCCATGGCTAACACAGCTTCACAAATAAAAGAACCTGGGGAATCAGTGTGGCAATAGCTCCATTAATCCATTACATTTAAATTTCTATGGTTTTATTTTAGCAAAAGGCATTGGAAAAAACCTTCAGCAACGTTTTAATGAGTCCCTGACTGCCTGTGGTGTGTAACCAACAAATTGCAGGGCTCAGAAGAACTGCATCCTCTCATGGCAATATTAAATTCTTCCTGCCATGCAGCTATGGGGTATTTGCAGCATCTTTTTTTAAAAATGCCTTAGTATTTTAATTTGTAAAAAAGATACAAAGTACTTGTTTGCTTATTAAAGATACCCCATAATAATTAAAGAGGATTTAAGGCTCGTTTTCTTTAAAATAAAATTAGGAGTATATACATGGTATGGAGAATTAGCATATTGAGCACGTGAATCCTCCCATAATTTCTATATTAAAAACATGCAAAAGTTAAAAGCTCAATTAATAGTTATTAAAATATTTGTTTAGTTTGACCATAGATATAAAAGTATCAGAATAACATGTTTATACATGTTACTTTAAGAACTGGTGCCAAAAGGAAATGTCTCAATTCAAAAAATCATGCTTAAAGATCAATTTTTAGAAGTCGTTATTTGTAACCAAACAGCAAACAGCTACTGTAAATAGCTTTACAATAATGCTTTTTATGCAGATCAATATAACTAACACTGTTTAACCAAGATTCTCTGACACTCAGCCTTCATATCTGTGTTGACAAGATTCTCCAATGGTTTGTTACCATACAAAAGAGTGGGACAAATTACTTATTTATATATACAAAACATGCTTATAAAGGCCAGCTGCAGGTATTTTTTGGAAAGTGCATTTTAATAAGGTCCTATTCAGTGGGGGAACAAATGGGGAAAAAGTAGTTTGCACTACAGAGTTTAGTGCAAGAGCTTTCTCTTTTTCTAACAACGAAATCAATCATTTGTCCAGACTGTGGGGAGTCAGAGTTAGTTACTGAAAAGAGCTCCATATATAAACAAGTCAATAACTCATTGTGTGTTATTGTTGCACTGAAGAAGTCTGCTTTCAAAAAGCTGCCCCTGCTTCTCTGAGAATGAATGTCACTGTATTCAGAGAGGGAGAGAGGGGCCTTTTGTTTCTAGCTATTGCTGGCTGCCATTTATGTATGGGAAAAGGGATGTGGCTGCTGGTTGTCCCAGGAAAGCCACAGCATCACCTCCAGCAGCCCTGCCCTGCACTCTGCTTTTGTAGATGCACTTCTGGCAGGGAATTCACACGTCTCACCGAGCTCCTAGACCTCTGGGAGTGAACATTTGTGGGCATTGTTGGCATTTTACAGAGATAAAATGGCCAAAGGCTGGAGGAAATAACATCCTCAAGGGCTCTGTTTTATCTGTGACAGTGTAAGGATTGTAATTAAACTCTAAATATAATTAACTCTCTCTATATATATATATTAACCATATATATATATAAAATTTATTTACTCTGAATATAATTAACTCTCTCTATATATAATAACTATATATATAATTTATTTACTCTGAATATAATTAACTCTCTATATATAATCTCTCTTTATATTATTAACTCTAAATAGAATTAACTCTCTATCTCTATCTATATATATAATAAATCTATATATCTATCATTAAATATAATGAACACTCTCTATATATAATAACTCTATATATCTCTCATTAACTCTAAATATAATTAGCCTCAGGTTCTCTGAGTAATTAACAGTTTAAGAAATCAGTTTTAGGAACTCAAGAGCACATAAGTGAACTTTGACATGTCTTTGTACTAGTTCATGTTTTTTCTGTAAAAGGGAACAAGCCCACAGTTGCTCAATCATCTCAATTCAGAGCTGGGGGGAAAAAAAAAGACTTTAAATGTTATTTTTTTGTTCACCTAGCTAAGCTTAGGGTGAGAAGCCTTATCCTCCAGCCCAATCAGTTAAAATAATTTCTGACCTTTGAGATTTAACAATAAAAATTGGAGGTCCTGCAAATTTTATCAATATTATCATTCCACAAGGGAACTCAGGGGAATTACATTCATAGTTTAGGTTGGATTCTTCTTGAAAACTACAAGTTTCACTAATTTTAAAATAACTCCATTTTCATTTAAAAACAAGACTTGATGACAATGACACAGAAATCAAAATTTCTTTTCTGTTGAGCCTAATGAAACTGGAGAATAAAGCCATGATCTTTGCATGGTCACAGGCTCACACAGGAAATAAGCTTCATCCTTGTTCCAAAATATTTCCAACACTTCCTTAGACTACAGAGCACTTCTCAAGCCATAAAGAAATGCAGAAGAAACAGCAGCATTTTCCCACCAAAACCTGGTGATGAACATTCAATGTATTTTAGAGGGCAGGTCGATAGGGAAAGCCCACCAGGAACAGCTCATCAATAGAGTTGCAGAGTGTAAAATCATGATTGCACTGGAAAATCCCAGCCATCCCACAGATCTGCAGCTTGCAGCTGATCAGCTCTGTTGAGACCACTGCACTAACTCTTGATTTTGGGAGTTCACTGCTCTCCAGTTATGCCTCTCTTCCCTTGGAGCCTCTGTGGGGTTCCAGATTCATGTGGAGTACATGTAAAGCTCACTTGTGGTTTGAAAATTGTAATTTTTAGTAGATATTTATCAACAGAATCAGCTACATTTCTAGGTGTTCCTTTTGTCTCTTAAGGAGCCATGAAATCCTGAATATAAGGGAAAGCAGGTGACCTCCAGGGTGAAAATAATCCCTGAGGAACTCAGAGAGGATGCAGGAAGTGAATCTTATAAAAGTAACAGCCACTGAAACTGAAGATGAATTTAAAAGCTCTGTTAAAACCCAGACTCATTACAGTTCTTCTGAGTAAAACCACAGAGACTGGACTTACACCTCAGCAGTGTTCTGAGAAAAACCTGTCTGCACAGGGGGGCTGACAATTGAACACAGCTCAGGACTCAAACTCAGCCAGGAGCTGAGTGTGGGCTCTGAGCTGAGAGAGCTCCCCTGCAGAAGGGAGAGGCAAGGAATAAAAGAACCTTCCAGAAAGTCCAGCTATGCCTTTTCCCCATCAATTCTATTTGTTTTGTGGGTATTGAGATCATGGACACTCCAAGGCACTTAAACAGGAGAAATTTTGACCCAACACTGAGGGAAGATCAAGTGAATCTGACTAAATAAACCCAGAGTGGCTGAGCACATGCATGGGGGAAAGAGCTTGTGCATTTAAACATTTGATCTCAAGCACATCACACTTCAGAAAGGATTCCTGGGTTAAAAAAGCAATTAATTCCCAGCTATGGCGGCCAACTGAGGACAATAACTCAGCATTTATGTCCCAGAACATTTTCAAATGGGCCTGTTTGACAAAGAAAAAAGAATATTGTAAACTGGAGAGAAATATAGAAATATAGAAATATAGAAATATAGAAATATAGAAGCTGGATTCTATAAATTAAAAAAGAATTAGTAACTGCATACTACTTTAATATTCCTGGAGTCATTCAAAGCCTTTCTGAATTTGTAAGTTTGACAAAAAATAAATCATTAATAACAACTTATTACTACTTTAAGAACTGGTGCCAAAAGGAGATGTCTCTAAAAAAATCATGCCTATTAATTTTTAAAAGATATTATTTGTTTCACAAGGAAATATCTTGCACAATTAAGTAAAATAATTGTATTTAATGGAGTAGCCAGGCAATACTAGAAAAAAACTCCATAATATGAGATACATCGATATTTAGATACATAGATTTTTAGGGAAAAAAGCAAACTTGGGGCAGAATTTTTAAAAATGTATTTACTTTGAAAGTAAAAATGTATTCTCTTTGAATGAATAGACTAATTGTGATTAAAGACATTCTAGACAAGGAACCTGCCTGGTGTGAGTAGTTTCCTTTATGAAAATGAAAGGAAAATGATCAAACATTTCAGTTACACAAAATTCTAAGTGCTGCTTCCTCATACTACCAATTCTCACCACAGAGAAAAATTCAGATTAGAATTCCCTCATGAACAACAATATGAGACTGTTTATTTCCCTATGACAAAAAGAATGCTAAAAAGGTAAAGTAAAGGCTAAAAATTGGATATTAGGCAGAGGGAATCTGATTGTTGAAGCACATAGCAATTAGTAATGGGTCAGTTTCCCTTCTCTCTCTTGTTTCACCTAGAAAAGGGACACTAATAAATATTATTTTTCATGGCTGCTTGACTTGCCTTATCAAAATGCCAACTTATTAATTAACTGCTTAGGACAAGATCCATCTCTAAGCATATTTGTACTGCAGAGAATTCTTTACAAAGGATGAAAACACAGCCAGGTATTAAATAATAACTAAATGGTGGGGATTAACAAAGCCTGGGTGGTGAACCTGGTCCTTTTTTTTTTCTTGTAAGCAATTGGAAAATTGTGTTGGTGAGTTTTAGCCTCCCCTACTCCTCTGTCTCCACGATTCCTTTCGTTCTAGGAGGAAGATACCAAACACCAACAACAGTTCCCTCTGAAAGCTCTCCAAAAGGCACCTTAAAAGTGGGTTTTGTTGATTTTATTGCTTCTGTATTGCAGTAACCTACAACACACTACAGACCTAGGTGATGATTTCAGATTGGGCAGGATAATTATCAATATTTTATATGAACCATCCAATGTTACTGAAATGGAATTACCCTTCTCTGAAAAGGAAATTTGCCTCAATAAAGAGATTGGTATTTCCCACTTAAAGACTTTCTCAGGTGAATCAAGCACCAAAGGCTGTGAATGATAACCACACAAAGGACTGAAATAGATTTAAATGAAACAAGAAGTCCTTGATTCAAATCAGAGATAATTCCATGGCTAAACACTTTTAGTTCGCCTGCATGAGCATGTCTTTTACAAATACAAATATTCTTGAGTTTATTCTCAAACTACTTGAGTAGTTCAAACCCAGATAATGCTTCAGAAAATTATGTTGGTGGTAAGGGAAAAAACCAAAAAATCAGTAGGTTTAATTTCTGTATTTCCCACAAGAAATCTACCGCTTTATAGTAGAAATTTCTTAATAAAAATTTAAAAAATAAATGTTGGGGTTTTTTTTCTTGTCCTGGACCAACTTTTTGATTTGGCACATTTTATTTTTTGTTAATTACAGAATTATTTAAGCAGAATAGTGATAAGAGAAACCCAAGCCTTGCAGCTCAGTATGCAGCACCCTCACCTGCAGGCACAGGAGGAAATTCCAGCTGGAATGAAGAGTTGCACAGGTGCCCAGGGGTGTTGGGACCCAGGACATTCCTCTGGCTGCCCTGGGTGACTTGAGACCCTGGCAGGGGGCTCAGAGACCCTGGCAAGGAGTCAAAAACAGCTGTGCCTTTGATTTTAGCCCATGGAAACAACTAACAACTTTGTGTGAAGAGTTACAAGCCACAAGAGTTTGAGTAGAATGATAGTGAATTTGTCACAGGGTGAGAAAGTAGAATTTTGGGGATTGAGAATGGGAATTCAAGAGGCAAGATGGAGGAATCTGGGCGTGTCCTGCCCTTCTTCTTCTAGTCCTCCATCTCCTGCTGTGATGGTGGCACTTCTGGATGGGTTTAGAGTAGAGACAGACTGTCTAACACAGGTGATAGGGATCAAAAAATTATTGTAAATAAAGTACAGGTAGTTCTTAGTACAAAAAGCTAACGGCACCCCAAAGGCAGTCAGTGTGCCATGAACCAACCTGCCAGTCAGACCTCAGCAGGTCAGAGCAGGAATGCAACAGATAAGAGAAAATAAACAACCCTGAAAAGCAGAGCTGAGGAATCTCAACTTCTTCAGTCACGGGGCTGGGAAAAAGACTCTTTAATACCTCAGGGGTCATCTCAACCACAGAAAACCAAGATAGGTGCTCCATGGGGAGCGTCCTCTGTGGGGTAATTTCCTGCTGCAGTGGGGTCTGATC